>NW_022695201.1:389761-397688 GCF_011630105.1 Anneissia japonica | reverse complement strand
CATAGTACGAGATCCTTGTGAGAACCATATGTGTCCGAATGGAGCAGCCTGTGAAGTAGTTCCTGGTTCGTGCACCCAGTACACATGTACTAATTGTCCAGCATGTTTTGGCGGTCAATACTGTTCAGAACGTAAGTTAATATCATTTTTAAGCACTATCTGCTTGTCCAAAAATAGTTAAAAATCTTATAATTTCGTTTTCATTTGTAATTACAATTTGTCTTTTTACCGCAAATTAATATTTTTTTTAAGAATAGCTGTATGAATGAATGAATCTGTGACAAGCTTAAAACATTGGAAATAAAATTTGAAAGATTACATTTTATTTATAAATAGGTTATGAAATTTGAACAAGAATATATTTTCTTCATCAAATTTGGAAGAAATATAATGCTCTTCCTATATTAATTATATTGGATGGTTTTGTTAAACATTGTAAAGATTATTGTAGTAAACATTCTGTAATGAGCGAAAAATTTAATGGTTTCATTGTTTGTGCTCTGTCCAGATTATCAAATTTTCTTTAACAAATAACTGTTCCATGGCCATATATAGTTATGACGTGCCTATATATGGTCATGATATGATGTCATCATGACCATATTTAGGCATATCACATGTTTTTGTTGAATAAAATTTTATAGTCTAGACAGGGCTTAAATGGAAGTTGATAAATTATTTGATCCTTTTTGAATGAACATGTCAAATTCAAGGCCTGTAAGGAGCTAAAAAATAAAATATAATACAAATAAAGAATGTTTATGAGTGCATTGGGGTAGAATATTTCATGAGGTGATGAAAGGTTGATGTTCTATTCAACAATGAGGCGTAGCCGAGTTGAATCCAGTCTTTCACCGAATGAAATATTCTACCCCATTGTACAAATGAGAAACATTCATTATTGGTTTTATACAACACCTAGCTGTATCTCTCCAGAAAACTGTTTTTCTAGTTCATGTTTTATGACACCTATAAAACCTACCCTAACATGTTTCTGTTTTCATTGCACTTGTCTTTGTTACAAATATTTTTGTAAAAAATATTGACTTTGAGAATCCGGTTAACTGCATATTTTATTGCCTTTTTTGTTGATTCGGCATAACTGTCATTCAGTAATTCCTCCAAACCTTCTTCGCTCAAAAGTTCAAACGACCCAGTACCAAGTGGACCTGCTATTTTATCGGCGGAGCAAAGGCTTACTGAATGACTAACTCCTTGTTGACATGCGGGTTGCCTAGGCTAGGCTAATTTTTCTCGATTTTTGTTGTCTTGGAGATGAAAAAATACTATTCAACGATTGTTGACTAGTAGTACTCAAATAACTATATAAATATTCATTTTAAATCAATCATGCATGACCTGTTTTCAACCAATCAAATTAGTAGAATATATATAGGTGTTGTATAAATTTCAAAATTTTGTATCTAAAAACTGAAAATCAGAATAAAAAAATCCCTTACCATTTAATAATGGACTTATAAATAAGGTTTTCTGTATTCTTTTGCCTAAATTAAATGGTAACCAATTTCAATAAAAGAGTTGTAGCTTCTTATTAAAATGTCTGTAAATCAACAAGGCCTATATTATTTTGGTCTTGGCTTTTTTGGAAGTTATAACGTAATTTGATTCTTTCCATGAACAATTCTGTTAATCAATTTTTAAAATTTGCATTTCCATTAGACAGCATGTTGAAATTAATTTTGGAGAGTTGTCACCATTTCACCTGCAAACAGTTTATTTAGGCTTACCATTTAACAAACCTACTATACTATGCTGACCTTAAAAATTTGACTGATTTCATAAACTTCATCTTTCAAGTTAACAACTCTATTGTTATGAAATTTCACACCCATAAAGCCACGGTTGATTAACTGTAGGGTTGTTGGTCCAAATTCATATCACAGACGCTATTCATCATATTTGTCAAGCTTAGTGCATCCTCTAGGAAATCTGCTTATACACTTTGAAAAAACTGTTTTTCTATTTCATGCTTCATGACACCTATACAACCTACCCTAACATGTTTCTGTTTTTATTGCACTTGTCTTTGTTACAAATATTTATGTAAAAAATATTGACTTTGAGAATCCGTGACAAGGTATATTATTTTTAACTGTCCTGGTAATTTGATATTGTAATATAAGGATTTTATTTAGTTTGATATTCAACTCCTCAAAAACTTTTGTTGTCTTTAATTATTGTAGATATTGAAATATTTTTCACTGTTTATTGCAGCTGTGGATGGATGCTCCAATCACAACTGTCAAAATGGAGCTGTTTGTACATCTGTTCCAGGGTCTTGTATGCAGTATTCCTGTCAGTGCACTGGTTGCTACACAGGACAGTTCTGTGATACTCGTAAGTGTTGTTACAACAAAATATAACACATGTATTGTTTGGTCTGTCAGCCTCACGCTGGTTTCCATTTCTAAATGTGAGGGCACTATACTACATTCCATCACCTTGATAGACTTATTTTAATGGTCTGCCTAGTTTTAAGGAATTTTTTGCAGGATTTCTGTTTTTGTTTAATTTGAAAACTGTAGTGTGGCAATAACCGAAATAATTTTATGCTATACATACCCTTACCTGATGCATACTCATTTTACTCAGCTTTTCCTAATTTAGATAACATGTTCATTTTTGCGGATTTTGTGCAATTGTACACCTTTCTACGAACTAAGAATTTAAGTTTATATGATATTTGTATTGTCTTTGTTTTGCAGCTTTTGATGGGTGTCAGAACAATATGTGTGAAAATGGCGGTCAATGCGTCCTTGTTCCAGGTTCGTGCACGTCATTTTCATGCATTTGCTCTTCATGCTTCACCGGAGCTCTTTGCCAAACTGGTAAGTGTACATTAGCTTAATATACACACACACACACATGCACCAAGGATCGCCAATAGAGAATATATCCCTGTCCTACTTGTAGGTGACCCTTTTCACAAATTAAACATACACACGTCCACGATGATTTACACAAACTAAATCTCAATATGAGGTTTAGGAGTGGAGTTGTTTTGGATGTGAGAAAAAATCCTGTAACACTGACACATGTATGCCAAGTTGGAGGTAGCTAGTGGCTTGAGATTTAACAGGAGATAACCCAATTGGCGTGGGTTGAGAGCCCGCCTAGGGCCTTGAAAAATTTTGGGCTTAGATGCTCCCTGCTGCACTCTGAATAGATCACTAGTGCTCAAGTCAAACCTTAAAAATGTGTAGCTAGAATAAGTATGATAGCATTTTCGATGATTCTAGGACTGATAAACTATAGAATTGCGATGGTTTCGATCATTATGATAAAAAGTTTGGGTTTAATAAAATAAAGCTTGAGATTAGTTTAAAAGCGTGAGATTTTAGGTGAGTGGCTTGAGAGCTTGAGGTTTGGTCGAAAAGCGTGAGGCTCACACTGGATGTGTGAGACTTGGTAGGTATGCTGACAGGAATTGAACCCAGGACACTGAGGTTTGGAAGGCAAACATCTTAACCACCAAGCTATTCAACTCTTCTCCTACTCATTGAGTAAACCGAAAAAAATGTTTATAAATGTATTATAGCCTTGTTGATAGGTAGTTTTTTTTTTTTTTATTTTAGCTATAAACCCATGTGATAATAACTTGTGCCAAAATGGTGGGATCTGTTCCCCTGTACCAGGATCCTGTACAGATTACACCTGTCTGTGCCTACAATGCTACTCTGGTAGCTTTTGTACTGAAGGTAAGCATGATCATCCTTATTATTTTGTATGCATTGACCAGCAATCTACACATACAGAAATATGTAAACAGTAAATAATTCAAATTCAAAAAAAAATATTCTGTGGAAAAGTGTTTATGAATACCATGCTAAATCGTATTAAATACAGTATATAAAGGTATGTATTTGTATTTTCGTTTTTGTTTTTGTTTTTTTTAAACAATTTTTGTGGTAAAGGGTGCTACTAAGTTTCATGTTTTTATGTGATTTTAAATTTATTGTTATTTTTTTTTTTTTGGTTTCAGTTTGCAGTGGTTTCTCTGTTTCCATAATTTATGCTTCTGATTAAAATATTCACTTAATATTGTTTTCATTTCTTAGCTGTTGATGCTTGTGTAAACCACAACTGTCTAAATGGTGGTACGTGTTCTCGTATTGCCAGCTCATGTACTACATACAACTGTGTTTGCCCGGACTGCTTTATGGGATCATTTTGTGAATTAGGTGAGAGTTCAAATAAGAAGTATATGACCATATTATCTTGAATAATTAAAAAATATATAACTTGATATATATTATATGTTATTTTTATTTTTTACCTCCGTCATCCACATCACATCCAGTTCTATGCGTAAGAATTCGTAAGGATTTCCCTATTATCCAACAAGGCCCTTCCAATAACCATCTTTTCACTGACCCCCCCCCCTTCTAGCACAACGTCATCTAGATGTGTATAAGAGACAGCCCCACCTCTTCTAGCACAACGTCACCCCCCGACCTCCGATCCATCTTATCCCCCTCCATGTTAACTGTGCCCCGACTTACAGCAGGCAACCATCTATGCAACAAGCCCTGCTGCCAAATCCTCATCACTGATCACACATATCAAAGTTGCTAACCACTCCATAAAATCTCCCAACCTCACATGAGATTCCCACAATATTCATCTGATAACATGCAACATATCATCACCGTTTTCACAAAGAGACACAAACTTCAATTTTGACGAAAACAAAGTTTTGAGAAAAATGCGTTGGAGGTGACTACTTCACAAATCCATAAATTTCACTTTTAAGATAACAGAATTTTGAATATTTTTTTACATATTTTTAAAGATAAAGCATTCAACAATCCAAATGTGTAACTTATTTTTCTTTTCTTAACTTTAATCAACCTGTTAATTAGCGTGAAAAGTTTGTGTCTGTTCATGAAAACGATCAGAATAAACACAGCATATGTTGTTTACACGTAGAGTGAAGCTTGTGTCTAGCGATTGCAACGTCGCACGCGTGTCTTTTAATAACCCAATGAAACCAACGGCTAATTAGCTTAATTAGCTAATTAGTGTAGTTCCACTCTTAAAAATTAGATGAAAAGGTAAAGTTTGATGTACATAATCAAAATGTCAAAAGAAAAAAAAATTGAAAAAATATGATTTTTTAAGTTTGTGTCACTTCGTGAAAACGGGGTTGATATGTAACAAAGCAACTACATTGTTGAAACCGTGAACCCTCTTAGATTCCGCATCAACCAACACAAACATGACATTAGGAAAAACGCTCATGACAACCGTAGCCCAACATTTATATTAGCCCCATCATTCTATTAACAATCTGTGTGTTTCCATTATCGACTCATCAGCACCTGCCTTTTAGAACTTTTCTGGATTATCAATCTTAAAACTCACACCCATAGCCTCATCAAAGATCTTGACTTTAGCTGACTTCACCTTTCACCTCTGAACTGTTTATTCTTGTCCTTACTTTCCCACCACTCTCATCTCTCAAATTTTTATTTATTTGTACACAGTTTATACCAACAGTTTATTTGCAATATACTTCTAGGCCTATGCAGTTTTAATTAGACTTTAAGTGTTGCTTTTGAGTCACTTCATTTGAACCCTTAGAGCAGGTGCTCCTGTAAATTTGATTGTTAATAATATCTATGCTTCAAAAGTCTACTTATTTTATATATATTGAAGCATACATGGATAGGATATTTTTTGATCATCACCAACATGTTATTATTTATTCCTCAGGTATAAATGCATGCTCTAATAATCAATGCCAAAATGGGGCTGCATGCGTAGCTACACCTGGTTCTTGCACTTCGTACACTTGCACCTGTCCAACATGTTTCAGCGGTCAGCTCTGTCAAGTTGGTAAGTATGAATAACTAGATTAATATTTCACATACTTCCAACTTATGATTGATTTTAAATTTGGTTTTCAAAAAAAGATTTAACTGTGCTATTACAATTTGATACTGATTTTCTTTTTGAACTGCGGTTAAACAAAGTATTAATTTCAATAGTACTAGTTTAAATTTGGATAATAGGCTTAGATTACACATTCCAACTTAAATCAAATATTTGTACATCATGATATAAAATATGTCCAATTGTATAATAACACATAAAAAATGTATTATTATTATTATTATTATTATTTATTCAGGCAAAAGATAGAGTATACAAAATATAAAATAGTCATTAGCTGTCAGGAAAGCACATTATTATATTATATTATATTATAAAATTATTATTATAATTATTATTATAATTTATAAATAATCATATTGTAGGACATATAAAAAACATATGTGTAGAGAGCTAAAATTTGGTTCTAATGTTCATAAATCAGCAAGAAAATCAACCATTTATCACATGGAATTGAGATTTTATGATTAATACTTAATACAAAAATTTGCTGTATTATGTCCGCATATTTAATTCTATTTTTCCAGCTTTCTTTCATCTTTTTTTTCTTTTTTTGCATTTGCTTTCTAGAAACAAGAGCATGTGATTCAAACGTGTGTCAGAATGGCGCCCTTTGTATGGCAATGGCCAATGACGTAACATGTTCAATATATATTTGTGTGTGTCCTATGTGTTATTCTGGTACTAAATGTGATATAGGTAAAGTAGACATTTGACTATTGAATATAATAACAGTACAGTACCATTCCTCTAAATCTGATTATTCTTAATCCGGTAATAGTTTTTTTTTTAAATGTTAAAGTTTCTTGTACATATTTTAAAATTATTAAAATTAAATAAATAAATAAATTAATTAATTATTAGTTAAATTCATTTTTAATATAGTAATGTTTGATGCTTCTGATGCTTTTACATAGATAAGTATAAGTTTTAGGATTTTATGATACCATTTTTAGTTTGTATAGGGTCTTACAAGGTCTGTACTCTCAACATGATTTTCTTCAGGTATAGTGCGATAGATGAATGTGATTATGTTACATGTTCACACCAGTGTTCCCAGACGTCATTTCTCTTATGATGTTGCGTAACAAGGCTTCCCTGGAATCTTACTACATATTTATTAAGACATGGAGTACTTAACTAAATCATTCTTAAAGCGGGAAATGTTAACAATGTTTTAACAAAGGTGTACAAAATGAGATTGCTTTTAATATTATTGGTATTATTGTTGTTAACAATATTATTTTTGTTTTATTATGCTTTTTTTGTTGTTATTATCATTATGGTGATCATTATAATCATGAAGCTTAAAATTATTATTATGCAAAATATTATATAAATCTATATATTGTGTGTTGCAGTGTCGGATGGGTGTACTGTCAATCCATGCCAGAATGGTGGTGCTTGCGTTGCTGTACAAGGTTCGTGTACGGCATACACGTGCACCTGCCCGAGTTGTTACATAGGATCAAGATGTGACTTAGGTGTGTTATCAAAGTTACTCATACAGAAATACCTTCCATAAAGATATACCGTTGTGGACAAAAGGCTCAATATTCATGCATTAATACAAAGCAGTTTTATTAATGATGCTTCATCAAATAATTGATAATCAATTTGATATTTTTTATTGCAATTTGTTTTAAATGGCAATGATACTAAATCATTAAATTATTAAATCATGTTAAACATTGATGAAATAGATTAAACGATGCTGCACAGTGATTGAAATAGATTAAACGATGCTACACAGTACTGTAATTGAAATAGATTGAACGATGCTACACAGTGATTGAAATAGATTAAATGATGCTGCAGAGTGATTAAGCTATGCTACAGAGTGATTGAAATAGATTACACCATTTAAACCATGCTACATAGTGATTGAAATAGATTAAACCTTGCTACACAGTGATTGAAATAGATTAAACCTTGCTACACATTGATTAACTATTGTACACATTGATTGAAATAGATTAAACCATGCTACATGGTGATTAAACCTTGCTAC
>NW_022695201.1:377606-389332 GCF_011630105.1 Anneissia japonica | reverse complement strand
GCCGTATGCTCATCATCGGGATCCAGTCTGTCTCTTATACACATCTAGATGTGTATAAGAGACAGGTACAGTACCATTCCTCTAAATCTGATTATTCTTAATCCGGTAATAGTTTTTTTTTTAATGTTAAAGTTTCTTGTACATATTTTAAAATTATTTAAATAAAATAAATAAATAAATAAATAAATTAATTAATTATTAGTTAAATTCATTTTTAATATAGTAATGTTTGATGCTTCTGATGCTTTTACATAGATAAGTATTGTTATTGTTACATGTTGAAGTTTTAGGATTTTCTGATACCATTTTTAGTTTTAGTTCTTACAATGTCTGTACTCTCAACATGCAGTTTTTATTTATTAGGTTTGGATCCATTACTATAATATAATAAACTATACAATATACACTATACAATATACAATATATATACACTCTACAATATAATACAATATACTATAATGTAATATACAACTAATTTATTAATGTAATCTAAGATCACTTTGCTTTTTATGAAAGTAAGCAAAATTCAGTCTAATGTAGATTTTCTTTAGGTATAGTGCGATAGATGAACGTGAGTATGTTGCACGTTCACACCAGTGTTCCCAGACGTCATTTCTCTCATGATGTTGCATAACAAGGCTTCTCTGGAATCTTACTACATATTTATTAAGACATGGAGTACTTAACTAAATCATTCTTAAAATGGGAAATGTTAACAATGTTTTAACAAAGGTGTACTAAATGAGATTGCTTTTACTATTATTGGTATTATTGTTGTTAACAATATTATTTTTGTTTTATTATGCTTTTTTTGTTTTTATCATTATGGTGATCATTATAATCATGAAGATTAAAATTATTATAATGCAAAATATTATATAAATCTATATATTGTGTGTTGCAGTGTCGGATGGGTGTACTGTCAATCCATGCCAGAATGGTGGTGCTTGCGTTGCTACACAAGGTTCGTGTACGGCATACACGTGCACCTGCCCGAGTTGTTACACAGGATCAAGATGTGACTTAGGTGTGTTATCAAAGTTACATATACAGAAATACCGTCCATAAAGATATACCGGTGTGGACAAAAGGCTCAATCTTCATGCATTAATACAAAGCAGTTTTATTAATGATGCTTCATCAAATAATTGATAATCAATTTGATATTTTTTATTGCAACTTGCTTTAAAGGGCAATGATACTTTGCTATTTTGCATATTACTAAACTGTATAACCTCCTTCGTGAGAAATTAAAGATGTATGTTTCATTATACGTCAACTTGCTACCTTACAATTGCATGAAATTTATTTTCATGAGCTTAATGTGAAAATATTATATCATCAAATAAATCATTGTTTCAGTTGTTGATGGCTGTGCTGGAAATTTTTGTCAGAACAATGCCGTATGCTCATCATCGGTATCCAGTTGTACAACATACTCGTGTACGTGTAGTGGATGCTTCCAGGGTACATTTTGTGAAACAGGTAAGTAGACCTACTGTGTAGAATCTATGATCTGTTCAAATCACAAGATGAAATTTTAACTTTATATACACCTATTGAATACTGCACAAAGTTGTTGATGTCCTTATTATAATATGTGAGCTGTCATGAAAAATTAGTTATTGATATATTTAGATAGATGAATATATAAGCTAATATTGGTGTTTAAATCATGTTCCTAGGTTGAGTAAAACCAGAGTAAGATCATTTTAAAGTTTGAAAATCGCGTCTAAAAGATAAACAACTGATAAATTTTGTGTTAGTTTTCCTATTAACGTCGAAAAGAAGCTTTACAAAATGTGCCTCAAAAAGATGATTACATCAATTATAATTATAATTATTAATCATAATTGGTAACTCAACTCAGAAATTTTGCTACTATGAAATATACATATTAAAATTATCAGAAAAATTGAAACCCAATTTTTTATCAAAATATCGCTTCAGATATTTTTTCTTGAATACAGTATATCGAATTGACGGCGTACCACAAGACTCATTTTTTCATGACAGCTCACTTATATTGTTGTCATCTTCCTTTAACGTTCATATTCTTTTTTGTTGAGTAGACTTGCACAGTATTGGTAATGTTGTCTCTACAATGGTAGAACATATTCTACTCTGTTTTCCTGCAAGAGTCCTTTAACATGTACACATGAAATTTTATTAATGAACACACGGTGAAAAGACTATGCTGTAGTAATAAGCCAAATTATAGTTTGAACTGTCCGTGCCCATATCCAAGTTTAATCGACAAACCTTATTTGTGTATGTTTGTTTTATGTCGATTGATCTTAATATGGGCATGTGCACTTCAAACTTCAAATTGGTTTATATGCATTTCAGCCCTTTAGTTGTAACAAAGAGTATGAACGCAGAGATAGAGTTCAGTTAGGACTTAAAGAATTTGATGGTTTAGCAAACACACAGTAGCTACCACCAGTTTAGATGATTGTGATATGCTGCTCTCTATTAGTTCATTTATCATGCTTTCATCTTTTTATTGTAGGTCTCAAATCTATTTTTTAGATGTACATTGGATGCAGAATTGGTGAAAGTTTAAACACAATACACACCCTCCTCTACTCTGTACACATAATTTAAAACTGAATTTTGAATTGCTTTAACAGAATTAATTCTTTTGTCAGTATTTTGTAAATATATTTTCACTTGATCAATGTATAAAAAAGTATCTGAAAAACACTTGTGTTCTTTATTCCAGCAATTGATCCATGCGCAAACAGTGTTTGTTCAAATGGTGGTTTGTGCCTACCAGATCTTAATAACTGCAACGCTTATTCATGTGTATGTCCAGCTTGTTACACAGGATTCTTTTGCCAAACACGTAAGTCTACACTAATACAATAATATACTTTATTTAAACATGGAGACACTTGAATCACCCATGGGTTTTTTCATCAAGGCCATACATAAACAAAAGAAACAAAATTATTTAAAACAAAATAAATTTAAAAAAAAACAACAACAAAAAAATAGCATCTTAACTACGGCCAGTGAAACTATCTCTCGCCGGACACCAACCTGGTATTTCTAAGTTTCAGGGTGGTTGAAATTGATGAAGTGTCACAGTTTGCTGATTTGCCCAATGGAGGAAGCGGGTGGGTAGTGGTGGAGTGACAGATAAGCTGTCTGACAGATTAAAACTAGGCAATTTTGGGCCATTTTACACTATTCTGAGGTATTATTTATTTATTTATTTATTCTTTCTTTATACTGAATATACACTTTCAATACATAGTACTGGTTTCCAAAGTGGTTCAGTTCTTAACTACAAAATTTTAAAAGCAGATATATACATATGGTAACCAAAAAAAGGTGGATAACTTAACTACAAATTTGAGTTTTTTTTCTCAAACCACCATATAATTGAAATTTGAAAATTGTTGTATTTTTCCAGCGGTTGAGATATGTGCTGTTAATCCATGTTTGAACGGTGGTATATGTGTACCTTTGGCAAGTTCCTGTACTGATTATTCCTGCTCATGTCCAGCATGCTATGTTGGAGCCATGTGTCAGCAAGGTAACTAAATAGAATAGTATATTAAATCATGTTAAACATTAATTGAAATAGATTAAACGATGTTAAACATTGATTGAAATAAATTAAATGATGCTGCACAGTGATTAAGCTATGCTACAGAGTGATTGAAATAGATTAAACGATGTTAAACATTGATTAAAATAGATTTAACGATGCTACACAGTGATTGAAATAGATTAAATGATGCTGCACAGTGATTAAGCTATGCTACAGAGTGATTGAAATAGATTACACCATTTAAACCATGCTACATAGTGATTGAAATAGATTAAACCTTGCTACACAGTGATTGAAATAGATTAAACCTTGCTACACATTGATTAACTATTGTACACATTGATTGAAATAGATTAAACCATGCTACATGGTGATTAAACCTTGCTACCCAGTGATTGAAATAGATTAAGTCCATGCTACACAGTGATTAAACTATGCTACACAGTGATTGAAATAGAATAAACCCTGCTACATAGTAATTAAACTATGGTACACATTGATTGAAATAGACTAAACCATGCTACACAGTGATTAAACTATGGTACCCAGTGATTGTAGTAGATTAAACATTCTTCATAAAAACTGTATAGGATTGTCTCCGGTGTACTGCCCAATTTGCCACAAGAAGGACCCCACAGAAAACAAGTCTTTGGACATTGTGGGTTATCCACCAAGTACTTTTACCTACTCCTGCTACACAGATAAACTATGTTACACAGTGATGGAAGTAGACTTAAGTCCATATTATCATGCTATACAGTGATTGAAGTAGAATTAATCATGCTACACAGAATGAAGTAGGTTATACAATGCTACCAAGTGATTGAAATAGATTAAACCATGCTACACTGAGACTGAAATAAATTGTAAAATACTACTCCATAATTGAAGTAGATTAAAATATACTTACAGAGATTGAAATAGATGCTAGACATTTTTTCTATTGTATCCTCAAATACTAGTCAATCATGAACATATTCTTTTCTATCGATAGCTATTAATCCTTGTGACAATAACCTATGCTCCTCTGGGTCTGTGTGTGTTGCTGTTGCTGGAAGTTGTACATCTTACACCTGTACATGTGCTGTATGTTACAGTGGAACGTTTTGTGAAACAAGTAAGTCTCTAAGGGTGTGTTTCTACAGAAAATTGAGATAGAAACGGTTCTTTTATCATTGGTTGATTATCGGATTACCAAGAAAAGAACCATTATGCTACTGCATTTCGACTCCTTATGAAACAATTGTGTATTTGATACCGGACTGATTCTTTACATAATGACGTAAAAATTACCAAGAATGCAATTTAAAATAATGGAAATAATCTATATAATATAAGCTTTAAACAGCCATGATGATTCCTCCTATCTGGATATAATAATAATATAATAATGGCTCTTGTCGGACCTGGTGTTGAATATAACAAAGGTTAAACTTTTTTTGTTACTTAACAAAAGAAAATATTTTATTGTGTTGAGAATAGAAGTTTAACATTAGTTTTATTGATTCCTCCTAATAATACATTATGATATCGTAGGACTGGGTGGGGGGTGGGGGAGAATAAGTCCAACATTTCTGATCATTATTGAATAGTTCTTTAGCATTCCTTGCATGGTATTGATTCTGTGCCAAAGAACTTTTCTTTTGAATGCCAATAAAGAACAGTTCTTTTTGTGGGCCCCATTTCTACTGCCACAAAAAAGAACGGTTCTTTCTCGTCAGTAGAAACGGGCCCAAAGTTAAAATCCTTTAGTGAAAAATGAAATGTGAGAAAATAATACATAGAACGTTCATTATGTAAATCGTATGAACATACTAGATTTAGATGCTGCCACTCGATTGCCTGAGAGTGAACTAGCTCATCTCTGCACTTTAACCTGATGGCAGTCATGCTCATCTGCAACAACAAATATAAGTTTGCTTATTTATAATGTTAGTTTAGGTTGTGTAAACTTTTTGAATAATCAAAAGTATTGTAAAAATACTAGGAGCTACGGTAACTAGCTGGCACCTTTAGAAAATACTGGGCCGAACCTTTTAAATATGAAGTTGGCCAATGAAATGGAAAAGATAAAGTTGGTAAACTTACTTACTACTGAAGTGAGAAATAACATTTAAATAGTTATTATTTAATTACAGTATTATTAATATTAAAAAAGTTATATATAAAGCAACAATAATTTATCATGTACACATAACCAAGCCTCGGTACCACTCACAAACCCTATTGTATATTTCAAATAATATTGTTGTAGTATACTGTAGATGTATACTGTAGATGTACTGTAGTGTTATGTATATTTTTTTTGTATATTTACATCATCAGTATAATTATATTTTATATTTATTAAGGTCATGACAAGTTATTTTTGTCTTTACTTTTATATGGTAATAGATGAAATTTTGATTCTTGATATATATAGTGGCAAACCCATGTGTAACCAGTTTATGTCAGAATGGAGGAGTATGCACCATTGATCCAGGCCAGTGTACAAGCTATTCATGTACCTGTCCTGCATGCTATACTGGAGTATTCTGTCAAACAGGTACAGTAAGTCTTAAGCTTATCATTTTGGTGACGACATCAAATATCTAAGGCTGTTTTACAGCAGAAGATCTGTATAGGAGACTATCGTGAGATGGTCTGATAATTTGACCAGTTAGACTAGCTGTTAGTAGGGAGCTTTTGATTGCACGAAGCGGTAGGATTTAGAACGTAATGATGTCACTAATATTTTCTCTGCGCATGCAAGAACATTAGGTTCTCTTTGTGTGGATTCTAGAATGCAATTTGCCCAAATCTATGTTGGACCAAAAATCTAAAAAAATAGTAATTTGTCTATCCAAATAACACTATTTTGATTGCCAATTCAAAATATTGAGGTCTAAAAGCACATTTAAGACTAAATTAAGCCATTAAAACTCTCCCCATGAACCCTAACAGGATTTTTTTAATTCCGGCCCATCGACTGAGGCTTTGTCGTTGCCTTGGTTTCGACCCCTCTGTCTGACACGTCAGACCCCTTGTCGGCAAATTTCTGGTGCCACCGCTGGAACCTACAACCTTGGGATTTAAAGCTTCCGCCTAGATACCGCTCCATTTTTTATTTATTACGTGGACAAACCACTGAAGAGTGTGGCTACCATATATTCTTTTTTTTTTTTTTTTTTTTGTCATTTTAGCTATAGACCCTTGTGTAAAGCGGAACCTTCTGTTTTGCAGCTACTTATTGTGAATGGTCATTTTACATATGTCCATATATCCTGAATGCCATAATGGCGACTATCCATTAACCCCTGAGTCTTCTGGTCTACAAGTTGTGATTATAGAATTGAACTTAGTATGACTCTATCTGGTAGTCTTACATGATAAACTCTGAAATCATTATAATTTTATTTATTACTTTAAGCACACACATGTGCCAAGGATTGTCAGTAGCAAATATATCACTGTCCTATGTCCTATGATTCTTCGTCTCATTATGAGGCTTAGGGGGTGGAGAAAAAACTCTTGCAACACCAGCTGACAGGATTTTAATCCAGGACCCTGGGATTGGAAGGCACCCATCTAAACTACCAATATAATAAACTTCACAATATTCAATTTTCCCCTAGCCATTGATATTTGCAACAACAACCTATGCCAGAATGGTGGACTTTGTGTGCCGAATGGCTGTACCGATTATTCGTGTGTATGCCCTAGTTGTTTCACAGGAACCTATTGTCAAACAAGTAAGCCCAATTTTCTAAATTACTTAGTATCACCCATATTATCATCACCACCACCATTATTGCCAACATCTTTCATCATCAATATTGTTATCACATCATCATTGTCATCATTAATGATAATATTTTCTTAACGAAGATCATCATTCATCTTCATCATTTGATCATGATCATAATCATCATCATCATCATCATCATCATTATAATATATTTAATGATTTGAAAAAAATTATTTTTTATATTTTTAATCATATTTTTACTTAACTTTTATGTTAATTAATGTTCTCCTTGGCAACGGAGAACCACTAGACAGTCCGGCCAATTCAGTGTTTTTTCCTCTCTCTGTCGTGTCTGTCAGTATATTCTTTGGACTAAATAAATGAAATGAAAAGGTAAAATGATTTGCATTTGCCAAATATTCTCTCTTGAGAGCTACTAAACAGTCCGGCCAATTCAGTGTTTTTTCCTCTCTCTGTCGTGTCTGTCAGTATATTCTTTGGACTAAATAAATGAAATGAAAAGGTAAAATGATTTGCATTTGCCAAATGTTCTCTCTTGAGAATGGTTAATGTAAATAGTATTAATAATAATGTTGTGCACAGTTTGTATGATTAAATATGTATTTTTACGAGATATACATCATTTCCGAAGTCTTAAAGGATGGGAAAATTTGTAGTGATAAAAGTAGCCTAGGTGTAGACTATGCCTAGCCTAGGCCATGTGTGTGGGACATGGTTGGTAGCACAATGGAATAAAATAGGAATAAAAATTTCATTTATTAAGGATTTACCATATTATATTAATTACTAATAGGTTTGATAGTTTTATCTAGCCTAGCTAGTCCTAAGCTCAACCTTGCTGTAGCCTGCTGCCCTCTATTTCAGGGTTAACCTCACTTTAGGCCAGACCTGGGCTTGAATTATTAAAGAAATTATATTAAATTGAACATTAATTGATTAATTGATTGATAAGTTGACAAATAGATTATATAGATTAAAGACTTTTATGATGATTGAAAGTATTCATATTAATTAATTCGGCCTAGGTTTGGCTAGGCCCAAGCTAGTCTCGCATTTTAATTTGATGATTTGCCTTTGACTGACTTTTCATTTTTCCTTTAATTTTTGCTTTCATATTCACTATTAAGTGAGTTGTCAATTTAATGCTTGTTTTTTATATATTAGAGTTTTAAATTTTTTAAATTCATATGCAATTCTGCCATGTGCTGCAATATGTGCATTTTACTAGAAGATTGAATAATAAATATAAATCAATGTAAGTCATGATCATGATCATACAGCCATGTCAACGTATAATAAGTAAAAATAATTAGTAAGATAGTATCAAAAGTGCAAATCGATTAAAATGTGCTCGAGCTACCCCAGAACAGTTTGCAAATTGTCTGCACATTTTAAAACTATGCAACAATCTCCTTGCACAAATTTTCAAATTGTGCCAACAAATCCTTGCACAGTTTTTAAGTTGTGCAAGATTTCCTTGCACAGTTTGCAAATTGTGCATGGAAGAGCTTGCACAATTTGCAAATTGTGCTAAAGTCTCAAATTGTGAACGACAATAATAATAATTTGTATACATTTTGTTTTCTCCTTCAAAGCTGTGACAGCCTGTTCAAACCAGTGTTTAAATGGAGGAGTATGCAATGCAGTTACAGGTTCCTGTACTCTCTACACTTGCACATGTCCACAATGCTATACTGGAGTAAACTGCGAGACACGTAAGTCTGTAGTTCCTCACTATATAATTTACTCCACATCATCTGACTCTGTATTATGGAGATTCTGTAGCATAGCTTATAATGTCAAAAAAGTAAATTCATTGAAAGGAAATTTGCCCTTGTTATTTGGGTACCTTAACTGTATTTTGTACACAATGTACCAAAACATTGAAAGTATACATATCTCAAAAGAATATTAATTATCTACTTTATCAGCCCAAACTTGAGCATATATTTTTTTTTCCTGTTGTTACTTTAGCTCTATTGTCCACTCATAACTACTGCAAGTTTTGTAGCAAATTTGTTTTTTATGTACAATACCTTTTAATAACGTGAATGGTATTGTAAAACATGCATGAATGTGATCATGGTAGAGATCTAGTTGAAGTACTACAGTATTTTCAAACAGAAGAACACAAGGCTCTATATCATTAACTTTGGAGTTGACTCTGAAATCATGGTTATGAAACGTAACACTGTAATAACCACACATTTTACCAAAGGATTGAAGGTGTTAGTGATGTTCTTAATACCCCTCATAATTGTATGCTGTATTCAATTCAATTTTTATTGCTTCATCACCCATCAAGAGCTATTACCTGCCAAACATAACAGTAAATACAATACAGTTATATACAAGGGATGCTTAAATATAATAGGGCCTACATTGGCAAACCAGTACAATATGTAACCTTCATCAGTCCTTAGGGAGAATGCTAGGTTGTCAAATTCGGAGGTAACTCAGGCTTTTCGGAAGTGGTTTGGCGCAGCGGAAATGGTTTGATTTCCTAACCTCAAGATCGAGGTTTCAATCCTTTGCTGTGCATTTTGCATGTGTCCTTGAGCAAGGCACTTTGCTTCAGTCTATTAGCTTTATCAATGGGTACCAGCAAGTTTCTGAGAGTAACCTGCGATTGACTATCCCACCCAGAAGGCGTATCACACGCTACAGAAACTGGCTCCAGTCCTATGAGCCCCATGGCTCAGCAAGGATTTACTTTACAGGCTTCCGATGAGATGGAAATTGATCAGTAAGTTGAGTCAAGTATCACTCATTGATACTTGAAACTCAAGTCTATACAACTGAGAACAAAGTGACTTTAAATCATAGATTTCTCTCTCAAAAATTGAGGTAAAAATAACCTAGAATCCTACAAAGGCAATTAAAAAAAAGTATTCTTAATTTTTTTCAGTAAATTTAATTTCTTGTTACATGAATTATTTGTATCATTCTTCATTATTTATATTAAATTACTTTTTTTCCCCACCAAAGCGATGACAGCCTGTTCAAACCAGTGTTTAAATGGAGGAGTATGCAATCCAGTTACAGGTTCCTGTACTCTCTACACTTGCACATGTCCACAATGCTATACGGGAACAAACTGCCAGACATGTAAGTCTTCATCAACTAAACATATTTTTTATATAAAAAATACATACAGTTATATGTACAGATTTACCCAAAAAGAAAATTCATCTTAAGAAAACTGTGAATTTAGATGTATATTGATTGACAGTCACAACTAAGTGGGACTTACCATGCCATGTCAGCTTCAGTGACCAAAACAAGAAAATTGACCGTGTGATATATTCACATCCTCCGCATTATAAGCTTTAAAATAATAGGTCATTTACTGAATTGACTTACTATTGCCAAAGGTATGAGTAAAAGTATTATAGCTTCTCTGTACTAAAGTGTACAATGCTACCACAGTAATATTATGCTAAGCACTCATTTCAACATTTAGTAACAGTATGCTGGTTTTGGGTTGGCAAGCCTTAAATGTTTTAATAGAAATATTTCATTTGGTAGGCATCTATGGTTTATTGTAATGTGTAAAAGGTCTACCGTAAGGTGATTGAATGCCTTCCCAATCATTTATGATCATTTTTTCTTTTGTGTACAAACAAGTTGTGATTATACAATATTTAGCATGATTCAATCATGTAGGATAAACACTAAGAAAATTATTAATCTGTCCTCTCCTCCCCCCCCCCCCTCAGCCGTTGACATTTGCAGCAACAACCTATGCCAGAATGGTGGACTTTGTTTGCCAAACGGCTGTACCAGTTACTCGTGTGTATGTTCAAGTTGTTTCACTGGAATGTATTGTCAAACAGGTAAGCATTCTTTCAAGTTTTTAAATTACCTGAGCAGTTCACCAACCACAAACATTGTCATCTTTTATAATCACAATCATATCACCATCACCACCACCACCACCACCGCAACCACCACCAAAAGTGCTGTCTGCTATCAACAGCATCATTGCCATTCCCACCATTTTCGTTGTCATCGTCAATAATATTTTTAGAAACTTGTGCAGCATGACGTCATAGTCACCATGGCCATAATTACAATTAATCCACATTATTATTATTATTATTATTATTATTATTATTATTATTATTGTTATTATTATTATTATTATTATTATTATTGCCAACATCATTTATCTTTGTCATTATTTATCCTTAATCATAATCATAATTTATCAATATCATTAATAGCATTGTCATCATTCGTCTTCATCATACAGTACCGGCCAGTTGTATTGCAAAAATTCAACGCATTCAACCCGTTGCGTTTTCGTTGACAACGCGTTGGCGTTTTCGTTGGCGTTGTCGTTGAAACTGTTGACATCGTTGAGAGCTCAGAAATAGTTTATTCTGAATTCAACGCAAAGCGTTGAATTAACAG
>NW_022695201.1:376908-377205 GCF_011630105.1 Anneissia japonica | reverse complement strand
ACCAGTTTAAACACAATCCAGAAATCACAATAACATTTTACTATTTAGATACCCTAGTCGTATATGACGATGCGAATGTGTTGCTGTTTGCCATGTTCCAGGCACGTTTGTTTAGAACATCACTCCGTCGATGAAGGAATGTGGAAAATGGAAGTTCGTAATCATAGGCCGGTCTATGAAAGTGAAGAAGGAATATTTCTAATACTGTACTTAATACGAAATTTAAATTATTAATGCTGCAAGTCGGAACATGCTGCAGATAACTAGGCCTACGGTGGCAGTAACTGAAGGTAATCT
>NW_022695201.1:356330-376801 GCF_011630105.1 Anneissia japonica | reverse complement strand
ATACTGAAAGATTCGTACTATACAAACAATACTTCGGTGTCCAAAATCAACGAATGTTGTTTATTGATAATCTTTGATAACGTTGCTGCTAGATAAGTTAGGGCGTTGAATTAACTATCACCAATTATCGACACGCGAACACGACATCGTTAAATAAACAATGTACTCTCAACGTTCATTTCAACGCAACGCAACTCAACGCAAACGCAACGCAACGACAACGGGTAAAACGCGTTGGGATTTTTGCAATAAAACTGGCCGGTACTGTATATCATAATAGTGATAACCCTAATGGATGTCATTGTCATTGTTGCCACCACTGCCATTGTCATGATGTAGCAATCATGAATATTTGTTTATTTAAAGATTTACTGTCAGTGATGAAATCTAGAAAAACCTTTTTTATTTGATTTCAGTATGTTCATAAAACCATTGAACATAAAATTAATTATATGTACCTTTGCAAGAAAAATAAATAACTATAAATATTTATGGTTCATTCCACAACTTCTTAGCATGCAAAACATTGCATTTATTCTTTCCCTTATACTAATGATTGCCTGCATGCATACAATAACTGACGATGGTAGAAGCACTGCCGAAACATGTCTCTTTGGGGACGCCAAAATTGCACAGAATTAATTTACGATCTGTTGTGTTGTTTTTTGAAAATTATTAGCTGTCTGCTATTAAATCATTCTTTTGGAAATAAATATATATAAACTGTAATATAATTTTTTTTTATATAATCAAAGTCTAGAACCTCAGTCCTATAGAGTCCTAAATAAAATCATCAATGATATATTTAGGTAGATGGCATAATTATATGCTTTATATTTGAATTTGAATTTTGTTCTTAGGTTAAGTACAACTGGAGCTATATCATTTTCAAATTCAGATTTCTGAAAACATACTTTAGAAGGAATTTCCACTAAAGATAAACAACTGGTTTTGTGTTGGTTTACCAATAAATTCTGAATAAGAGCTTTAAAAATGGTACCTCAAAAACACCTTTAGCATATGTGAATGAATAAACATTTGCTATTGTGAAATATGCAGTACATATTTATTTTGCCTCAGGGCTGAAGATCAGTTGATTTCTGATGTTCTAGTAACTGCCATGTTCAAGGAGAGGGTGTAGACCACTAATTTATCCTGACACAACTGCAAGAGATACTGGTACTAGACCGGAGGAGCTTGCACCAGCTAGAGCTGACAGAACGCTGTGGCGTGTCCGAGTGTCATCTATCTCGACTGCGGTCGATGGATGATAAAGATGATTTATTTATCATCAGATAAGCACTGAAACCTAATTTTTTTGTCAAAATATGACTTCATATATAATTTTTTGAAAATATCAAATTGACTCATTTTGTCACCTCACATTTCCACAATTTTATTAACAGCTGTTGATGCCTGTGCTAACCATTTATGTTTGAATGGAGCTGCTTGCAATACTGTCCCAGGCATGTGTACAGTCTACACATGCACGTGTGTAGGATGTTATACTGGTGGATTCTGTGGTACAGGTGAGGGTTACATCAAATTTCTTGCACGTTTTTACACGTTCTTGAGTGGCGGTTTCACATGCTGCATATCTGGCCATTAACAGAACTGGTCCATGGCACCCGGATTTTGGAAAAAACCTGGGTTATACATCCTGCTGGTTTGTTGAATAGCGAAGGGTTCTTAAATTATTTATTGCCACTGGAGCCCATGAGATGGATTGAGTGATTGTAATGGGTTTCTTGTTTACATTCCAATGGCTATATGTTGCTGGCCAGGACTCTCTTGTTAACTCCCAATGGACTCTTAAAACCAATTAAGTTAAGTTTATGGAGCTGCTAACAGCTCCCTCTGGACCATTTGACAGCTCACTCTCAACTACCAGACAGCTCACTATATGGACCATTTCTGCTAACAGGGACTTTTGCCTCATGCAGGGATTTGAAATAGAGTGGGGGTGCCAGGAAGACACTTCCACAGATTCCAACTTGGGCCCGCCAAAGATTTGATTTTGGCCAGCGTGGCATTGCTAAAAAATAAATCATTTTTCCCACCGATTTTTAATAAAGTATATTATCATAATTTAGGAAACATTTTTGAAGTACATTTGTTAGAACTCTGCAAGCAATGTTAAACATTCCACATAAATGGACCCACGAGTCCTTTTGAGAAGACTTAATTTCAGCTTATGACAATTAGAATTTCAAAATAGCTTAGCTACTGCCCACGGACTTGTTTTTTTATACTTGCTAAATATTGGAAAATTGAGTAAACAATACTGTTTTCATTCATTTTTAGTGTATATTTGTATTCTTTTCCCAGAGATCTCAGCATGCTCAAATAACCCATGCCAAAATGGTGGGAATTGTGTACAAAATCCTGGATCATGTACTGCATATACATGTGTATGTCCTAACTGCTATACAGGAGTACTATGTGAAACAGGTAAAGAAACCCATAATAAACGTTTCTATGAGTTCAGTTATGTCAAATTTTTAATTCAAAATGCTTGTCATTTGAATTTCTTTCTGTTTTATGAAATTGATTGATGATTGACTTATATTGAAATTAATAGATTTGATTAACAAATAGAAAAATGAAGTCACAGAGAATTGGAGATAATAAATAAAACAATCTGGTCAAACACTGTATAAGATCTGCCCACATTATCAAATGTTCATTGACAAAAAAAAACTTGTTTGCCCATATATAGTCATGATGTGCCTATATATGGTCATTATGTGATGTCATCATGTTCATATTTAGGCAAGTCACTTATTTTTTTGTCAAATGAAATATGGTAGTCTGGACAGGGTTTTATGTCTGACAGACCAAAATTTGACAGTGCAATAGTGGCTCAAAGATGAAAATTCAGGTTGTCAAACTTTCCAGCAAAGTACAGCTGCAGGGGCACTACAGGCCGATTCGGACGAGTAAAATTTAACTGGTTACCACCAGCTGAGTGGTCGCATGCGGCAATTAAATAATGCCCCTGGGTATAGAAAATTCGAAAAACATCTGGCCCAAAAACCCACCTTTTTTTTTACTGGATATTTTAATTACACCTTGCCTTAAGGCGTAATTAATCACTCGTAACAAGGCCCAGGTCACAAGTTGACCCTTCAGATTTGTAAACAACGGTGGATCAGAGTGCACTGGACAAAAAGAAGCTTGCGACCACGCTGCATGATTCTTCGCGTTATTGCCCAAGCTTTCTTTCCACGCTGGTTGTTGTCTTCGTCGTTGCTGTACTTTCTTCGTCGAAAAGCTTGGTTTAGATCAAATCCGTCGTTGAGAAGCAATATAAAAGTTGTCAGCATAGTTAGGTCGGCTGGGTTAATCATAATTCGGCGTCAATTTGTAAGGATAATCGCAAGGAAATGAGAAAACTGTATAAAAAGTAAGCAGAAATAGCGTAAATTTGTGTATGAAATATTGAAATTGCCGCAAAACATTGCTAATTTGACACAGGGTCGTCATTCAGGTCACGAACTATTCAGAATTCTGACCTTGTAGGAGCTTATAAAATACGTAACTTCCGTCAAATTAATGGGTAAATGGATTGTTATTTTACTTGTCCGAACGACCGTCACATTTAGCCCTGAGGTTATTAGTAGTTTACCCATGTAATTGAGTTTACGTCCGAATCCAACCCTAGAGAAATTGGAGAATGTTGGGTCATAAGCTGTAAAGCACAAGTTACCAATTTGCACTAAACAACACTTCATTAAAAGTAATCATTCAGTCAATGAATCAATATGTCAATCAACCAATCAAAAAAAAATAATATGGGGAGGTTGACTAGAAAAATGATGAATGAAATTCTTCTATTTCATTGTTACTTTCACTATTAATTTTCTTTTTCAGTAACTGATGGTTGCCAGAATCATGCATGTCAAAATGGTGGTGCTTGTATGCTGACCCCTGGACAGTGCTCTAGCTACACTTGCACATGTCCAAGCTGCTACATGGGGTCATTGTGTCAAACTCTTATTAATCCCTGCTCCAATAGTCCATGTCTGAATGGTGGTGCCTGCACGGTAGTTCCAGGTGGCTGTACAGATATTATATGTGTGTGTTCAACATGTTACACTGGTACATTTTGTGAAAATGGTAAGTCAGGCAGACAGACATATTCTGTTCTTGTTTCTTATACCACTATGTTATTGTTTAAATTATGTATTTTACAGCTACAATAATAAAATAATAATTAAGTGGTGGTACTAACATTAACAACAGCGAATGAGAGCTTTATTATCAAGTGATGTTCCTTATAACAGCTACGGCTACCCCTCTTTGATTAGTAAATTAAACCACTGCTCTTATTGCATAATAAAAAAAGTGTTATATAAGTGACAATAAAATAAATAAATTCAGATTGATGCCTTCCTTCTGACAGCTTAAGCCCCACCTGTTCCCTCCTTTTAAACTTTTTCTGGCTCTTCTATGATGCCTTGCATCGTACTGTAAGAAGGGACTATATGAATTTCGATATTGTTTTTATTATTGATAAAATTGATATTTTTTTAGTGGAGACCAACCTTATTTTTGTGTGTCACAAGGCAGTCACACTGAAATCCTACACAAGTGTAATAATATGGAACTCTTCAATAGAAAGCTGAGTGTGTTTGATTCAATGTAGAGTCTCCTTGTTGGCAAGATGCACTGTACAAGACAAACAGTGGTGTCAACTTTCAGAGAAAAAGTAAAGAAAAAAAAAAGCTAATTTTTTTTTTGGCCTAATAATAATCTTATTCTTTTAGCTGTTAGAGCATGCACGAATAACCTTTGTCAGAATTCTGCTCTGTGTATGGAAGTATCTGGTTCCTGCACTGACTACAACTGCTTATGCACTGGATGCTATACAGGAACATTTTGTCAGACATGTAAGTTGGTGTGCATTTGTCGGTTGGTTCATAGTCCTCAGTGATTTCAATTGATTTAGTTGTTGTGAGTCAACAAGATTCTACCAGAAACTAAATAGTATATACTATGAGGCCTACCTGTTCATGTCCGTAGGCCTACAATGGCACCTTCCTGATAGTTTATGACCAAGAGCCCATTCTATTATAGTTGCTATTTAGTAGCCAGCTATATGCTTCTATGTTATCTTGAGTATTAATATAGCACCTCTTTGCACAGGAGTTAAATGTCTAGGGCTTGCCGGATAGGCTATCTATATCCAACGTATGTCCACTTACTGCTCATGAAGTTGTCCAAAATTAGAATATTTTGATTTGTTGTTCTGTCCACTGCAAACAAATGCAGCAGCTTACATTATGCCATTCTCTTCACTGTTTAGTCAAATCCATTTAATAAAGTATTTTACAAATTACTTTTTTCATTCCAAGCTTCTTTTCTTTCCTCACCGATGGCACTGTACAATTGAAAAAAATATAGGAAGACAAGTGTATATCCTTTCATGATACATCCTATTTTGTTCTGAATTTTAATTTTTTTAATACTATGTATACCATGTGTAAATAGCAATTGTACTAAAAGAAAAAATGTTCTTAATGCATTTCGTCTACCGACATAGTACATTTTAATTTGTGGTTTTTGTGCTAAGCTATGTGTAGACCATTTTGTGATAGTTGCTGCTTTCATTTTGTTTTCCCAACTTTTAAGTCTCTTGTTTGCTTCCCTTTGCAGGTTAATCAATAATAATCAATCTTTTATTTTCAGCGAGTGATTCATGTGGGAGTGCCCCTTGTCAAAATGGGGGCCAGTGTATCCTAGCCACTGGCTCATGTACTTCATATACCTGCCAGTGTCCAGCCTGCTACACTGGAACATTCTGTCAAACAGGTATGTCTTGGATTATAGGAAACCCATTTCTTTCATAACTCCTTCAGATTAGTTGTGGGACTAGTTTGGGCCCTACCTAAGCTGGTCGAACGTTTCGTTTGGGTCTGTACCCTAGATGCACTGATGAGGCCTGGAAGGCCGAAACGGATCTGTCTGCAGATATTGGGATTCCTTCCAGTGGATGTTTAGTTTAGAAAGTATACACATTTTGACTGTAATTATGTATTGTATTTTCACATTTACAGTGAAATGAAGGGGCGTTTATTTGAGTATATATATATATATATATATATATATATATATATATATATATATATCCATTTTACACAAAAAAAAAGTCTTCCTCGAATAAAGTTTTCCCTCGGATAAACGCTTCTCAAAAACCCTTTATTCGAAAAAAAAAAATATGATACTGATTTTTGATATCTCATCAGCTTTGAGTGCCTGTGATAACCATGCCTGTGAGAATGGAGGAACATGTGTTGCAATGCCAGGGTCTTGTACATCTTATACATGCATTTGTTCCACATGCTACACAGGTGCTATATGCCAGACAGGTAAGATTATGTTTGAGATACATTTGTTCCAATGCTAGTGTATTGTACATCTTATACATGCACCTGCACTGCATTCTACTTACCAGAGAGGTAAGACTATTTTTGAGGCACATGTGCTACAATGCCAGGGTCTTGTACATCTTATACATGCACCTGTACCACATGCTACACAGGTGCTATATGCCAGACAGGTAAGACTGTTTGAGGTACATGTGTTGCAATTCCAGGGTCTTGTACGTTTTATACTTGCACCTGTACCACATGCTACATACTGTACCAGAGACGTAAGACTATATTTCAGGTACATGTGTTGCAATATCAGGGTCCAAATGTTAACGTGTGAAATAAATGGCTAGGAAAGGCAATACAACAGTTCAAAATAGTGTTTATTTGCTTATTCTAACCTTCTAGGATTTTATGCTTTGAAATTTAAGTGATCCTTCATAAACCTTAGCTACTGTAGCCCTAACATTGCAGCATAGTTGGCAGGTCAAAGACCATCATGCACACCTAACCATGCCGTAGAAGTACGGGGGCCTAGGCCTGACATTTGTCAAAATATCTGAATGCTTGTGGCCAGTATCCTTTACAGCATTAGCAAACCATTAAGGCAAAATTCTCAATTTTAATTTTCAATAAATTTGATATAATTTACTGGGAATTATAATTTTTACAGCAATCTCCATGTAAAACACCGCTGTGTCAATTGATTGTTTATATCCAACATCCAAGTTACATCATGTGATGCCCATCTCCGAATCCCTCTATTGTTATGAATAATTTTATTTGTAAAATACTATATTATTTAAATTAAATACTGTAGGCCAATGCATTTTTTTAATCATTTTTATGTACAGCTGTTGATCCGTGTACTAACAACCTTTGTCAGAATGGTGCTGTATGTAATGCTGTTTCTGGCTCCTGTACTGACTACACCTGTGTATGTCCAGCTTGTTATTCCGGCACTTTCTGCACTACATGTGAGTACATTCCTTACACGTATTGGACATGCGGGAAAACTGGTCACCGGGCCAGATGCAGCCGTGAAATTTGCTGTGTGTTCTTGAAAATATATTAGAAACCCTATGTGTGCATACCATCTTTGGCTACAAAACACCCCTGGTCAATGCCAATCATATTTAAAAAGTAATATCAAAACTGAGCATTAAAGCAAAATAAAGTAGTGCTTGGTGGTATTTTGCAAGCACACTGTAAACATCAATGTTTTTTGTGTTTAGTTTTTTTCAGTTTAGTTTAGATTTATTCAGTTCATTCAGATACAATATTCAAAAATGACAAAAATATACAACAAAACAAATGACAACATTATCTGATTGAGCCAAGAAATAACTTAAGAAAGTTTGAAAATAAACTTATTTCCATTGGCTTCCTTAATATAAAAGAAAAAAATAATAGGTTCCTTAGTGTTAAATGAAAAATTTGCTTTGGATCATTTTACACCCACTCTGCTCTAGTGAGTAAGGCTGCTTGCACAGTGTACAAATTATACACCTACACCATGAAGACTCCTGGATATAACTTATAGATAGTGAAATGTTGTCTTTATTTGAATTAATAAACTGATGATTTAATGATTCTTTGTGAATATCTCCAGTTATGAGTGCATGCGATAACCATGGATGTCAAAATGGCGGTGTGTGTCAGCCTGTGTCGGGATCCTGTTCCGCCTATTCATGTGCTTGCACAGGCTGTTATATGGGAACTTTCTGTAGTGTACGTAAGTAGCTGTATCTTCAATCATTCGTGATGTAAAATAGATTTTAATACACTCTAGTAAATTAGTATTTTTCAAACATAATAAAAGGAAGTAACTATGAAGATAACAAACTTGAAAACATCTCTTACTCTAAACGACACTTTTATATTGTTAGTATAATTATTATGCATTCAGGTCCATTCAGTTAAATACTGTTGCTCTATAAATATTCAGGGTTATTATCTAGTATTGTACTGATATAATTCTTGGTTTCCATTTTCTTAGGTGCAAACAGCTCAATTAGTAATTAATCAGTTTATTGATTTGTTGATTGATATTTTTGATTTGTTAAGATTAGAATTATATAATTATTGCTGTACTGTACTATACTGAATATGTTTGGAGTTTGTTTTATTATTCCTTTTGCTCCGTAGCATTTAGTGCATGCACTAACCATCAGTGTCAAAATGGTGGAGGATGTGTGGCCGTTCCTGGATCGTGTTCTGATTACACATGTACGTGCCCAGACTGCTACACTGGAACATTCTGTCAGACAGGTAATTAAATATTTGTTTAAATTGTGACCTAGAGTCTGTGTGCTATTAAAGTCTCTTGTAATTATCTTGAAAAATGAATGTCTTTCAATTTGAAAACACCAAGGTAAACCCAACAAAGTCTGAAGACTAACTTCGTGTAGGGTCTTTCTTTTGGTGATTGGGCAGTATACCTGGAGACAATCCCTACGCTTTTTTCAAGAGTGTACTGCGTAAACAAACAACCAATGGCTTAATGCCTCATTTGAAACTTGCCTTTCAGCTCTCCAGTTGAAACAGAAGGAAAGAAGTCCAGTTGGTACCACCAATTAAGCTGACTCAGCTAAACTGCTCTCTCCCCAACATAACCCCTCTAAAGTGATTTTGAAACTTTGAAATGTCATTTAAAAGGATCGAATAAGTTCTTAACTTCAATTGAAAGACATCAAGACAATTCAGACTGTTAACAGAAAAAGTAAACCTCTGCAAAGTACTGTATTTATTTCATCTGGTAATTGTGCAAAAACACTGTATTATTTATGTATCTGTTCTTTGGAAAAGATAATATATTTTGTCAAAATTTTCATATTCGTTTTGTTTGGTAATTGAAACAATTAAAAAATTGATAAATGTGTTTGTGTGCAATGTTTATATCTGCAGAAAGACTTGCTTGCACCGGACATTCATGTCAGAATGGAGGAGTTTGCGAAATAGTTGCAGGGTCATGTATGCATTACACATGCGAATGCCCAACATGCTACTCTGGAGGCTTTTGCGAAACATGTATGTTTTCCTTTTCTTATCATATTTTATTTTAAAAAATCATTAGCTTTAAAAGCCAAATCTGTATCACTTTATGCAATTTATCTTTTATTTTTGTGTATTTAAAAAGAATTAATCTATATTTAATGATTGTGACCTTTTAGATCATAAACTTTCTTCCCCTTCTGAAGACAAACATGCACACAAGATTCTCTACATAAACTCATTATGGGAATTGAGTTGTTTTTGATTGTGAAAAACAAATCCTGCAACATTGACAGGAATTGAACCTAGTAAACTGGGATTGAAGGCAAGAACCCACACACCAAATCTACTTCAGTGCATTTGTAAGGCCAATAATATGTTACCTAAACCTTCAAAATGCCACATGTAGATGTTTCTCAGCAATTTACCCCTAAGGATACGATTCTTGAATGCATTAGTAGCCTGAAATTGCTAGGGGTTACTATTCAGGACCGTGTTCGGAACCCCCCATCTTGAGGTAGTACTTTGTTTTTCATTTTATTGTGTGGATGCAAAATCAAAACAGTCAGACCTCTTACAATTCTATGCTGCTTTGAAATTGATAGATAAAGAATGAAACAATAATATACTTGTCTATTTTGTCTTAATCAGTTTTCGACCCATGCGTCAACAGCTTGTGTCAAAATGGTGGTGTTTGTAGACAATCAGCTTCAAACTGCATGTCGTTCAAGTGTGAATGCTCTGCGTGTTTCACTGGAACCTTCTGCGAGACAGGTGAGGTCAACATCACATGGCAACCGTCAAAGCTCTTTACATATTTTTGTTACATTAAATGTAAATTTATGTATGTACCAACTTATTTATAAGTTGGTACATGGTACAGTAGTGATATAAAAAATTTCCCAGCAAAGTGACCTGATTAAATAGTGCCAGTAAAGAAGGCTAATTGACAGATTGTTTTGTTTTTTAAAATATTGAAATAAGCCCTAATATTACTAATAATTTTTAATAGAATTAAGCTCAAAAACATATTACATGCCTAAATATGGTCATGATGACATCATGTCATGACCATATTTAGGCACATCATCACATTTTTAAGCTATCATGATCGTACAATAATTTCATAAATATGGATCATCACATTTTACTCCAAAAAGATAAATGCCAGTCCAAATAAATACTGTCATAGATTAAACACCACCTGAAAAAAAAAAAAAATAAATAAATAACTGAGGCATGTATTAAAATAGATACAATATGCGGAATACAAGGCTGACATAATGTTACTTATGTGTGTATGTAAGATGTTTTGCTATTATTTTTCAGAGGTGGATACATGTGCTAACCATGTTTGCATGAATGGTGGCGCTTGCATTGCTACATCATGTACGTCGTATATGTGTACCTGTCCCGCATGTTATAGTGGGGCTCTTTGTCAGACCGGTGAGTCAACAAAATTGATATGTCCATTAATTGTATATTATAATTCAATTTTTTTTTTCATTTTACTTGGAAAAAAATTATTAGTATAGCCTATTTTCTAGTAATCTAAAAAGTTGTGTGGAAAAACTTACAACATACTAAATTTAACTTGGGGATAATTTTCTTTTGATACTTCTGCCTTCTTCAGCTGACTTATGTTAAATTATCATTACCGTATGGCTCACTGTTCATAACCCTTAATTTATGTATTTCAAAGAGTCTTCCAACAGGGATGCTTTGTTTCCACTTACAGGCGAAAATTTCAAAAATAAACTAATATCACATTTTTTGAATAATTATTATCATCATTTTTATTGTCATTGATACTGTATACTGTGTATTTATATTAATTAAAATTACAATTAAAATTACTCTCAGAATATTTACAAATTAAACTCAGAACACACGACACTAACAAGATAAATACAATTATTTAAGTGTCATTTAAACATATTTAAAGAATTGGAAAACAGATCTTTTGCAAGAAAATCATTATACAAATTAAATAATCGTGAAATAAATCCATTTTTGCAACATTAACATCACAAAACGGAACAGGAAATAAATCAAAATTGACGGCGACTGGGGAATAAAAAGTGATGCATTCAACCGTAAAATGGCGTTGGAATCACAAAAGTTGTTTAGGTGCACCACCCACCGATAAAATTGGCTTAATGATGGAAATTTCTGAAGAAAATTAATTGCTATATTTATGTTTTTCATGACTACCTGTCCTGAAATCTAATAAGAAATATTAGTTTATCTTAAATAAATATAAGGCATTTATTTATCTGATAATTAACCCAGCACATTCTGCAGTCGCAACATTTTTAGACTCGCAGATTCCTCTTCTTTTAACATCCAATATGTATGTAAAAATACAGCATTACTGAAAGACGGCTTAGAGTTTATCTCTGTATTGTTGTACAATTCACTAAATCGAGACCACCTTTGGGACGTCTAAATTTTGGGTGGTCTCAGGATTCGGTTTCCAATTAGAGGGTTAACTTTGTGTTAAAAGGAAGAAGATTGTTAGTTGCTTCTTCGAAATAGTGGTCTCCAGGTATAGGGTCTAAGGTATTAGAGAATTGGACAGTGAACTGCACCATGATATATTTTATATATGTATGTATAAACCATAACAACACATTATTTTTTTATGACAGTGGAATCACAATAATATATTGTTTTGCGACAATGCAATATTATCTCAAGCAAGGCTTAAGTATGCTGTTTATTTATTTTTTTACCTCACACACATTATTTTAATCTGTTAATAAAAATTTGGTTTTTATCCTTAGCCCAGGTGCATTTGGTATCCATTAAAATTACAAAATATATTTTTAATTTTTTCCTGCCCTCCTTTGACAATCATTTAAAAGTGAAGATCAATATGCAAGGTATTAAAAAAAACCTCCCCTAAGATGTTTTATTCTTTCTAGATATAGGCAGACAAATTTTAATGAAATCAGAGTACATATGTATAAAACCAAGTTGTTATCCCTAAATTGATTGTTAATCAATGTAATCAATTTATTGTATATGTATATTTCGTCCAATAATTTTAGGTATGAACACCTGTGACAACCATATGTGTAACAATGGTGGTATGTGCAGTCCAGTAGCTAACTCCTGTACAGATTATACATGTATTTGTCCTGCTTGCTATATTGGAAGTTTCTGTGAAATTGGTAGGTTATTGCTACTATTATATAATATAAACAAATGTTACACGTTGGATGGCCCACAGGTGGGGGCTAGGATTACTTACAGAGAGGAATATATACTGAGGCTATGTTCTCACACAGCCGCTAACTGTAATCACGATCCGGATCCTGCTAACCTTTAGCTGCCGTGCGTCCATACGAGAAAATCCCGATCCGGATACCAAGAATATGATGATCGAATCACTGGCCAATAAGAAACTGGAAATTGTAAACATGTACATGTGATTGGTTGATGATAGAAACGTGCTCAACTTGCTAACCGATAGCACTTGTTAACCATTAGTGGTATGCAGATACCGCTAACGGTTAGCGCTAACCGATCGGGCGTTCTCACGCAGGTGCTGACGCTTAGCACTAACAGTTAGCTCCCGATCCGGATACTAGGGCTCTCGTGAGAACCATTCTTTATTGTTCGAAGTGTGGTAAGATATCGCAGGTACGGAAGCAAGTAGTGCATAGGTGAGACTGTTATACCTTGTTTTAGGGAACCTGCCTCTTGCCAATATCAATGATTTCAAATAAAAATAAAATTTTATTTTTGGCCAATTAGCACACCCACCACCATGAAAAAATTGATATTTCAGAAAAAAATAAAAGTTTTTCTTGATTTGTTATTGCGCCCTTTGCTGCCTTAAAATCTCAAAAAAAAACCAAAAAAAATTATGGTAAAATTATGCTAAGTAAAGAAACCTTATAAAAACTAAATTTTATTTTATTTTTTTTTTCTGCCCTCCTCTCACAATCTTTAAAAACTTAGATTTGCGAAACAAGGTATAAAAAAAGTGTTGTTTAAATGTAGCATTGTGTGTGAAAAAGCTGATTTCAGAGTACAGAAGACTGGTAAAAAAAAAGAACTTTGACCAAAGAACGTAAGTATTGAAAAAGACCCCTCGATGTCTGGAAAGATTTGTGTGAAGTTTAATTGCAAGTCAGCCAGTGGTTTCCAATAAAATTTGTACCAATATCAAATGTTTGAATTTTTATATTCATAGCAATTGACGGATGCTACAGCCGTGTCTGTAACAATGGAGGGACTTGTGTGCCAGATCCATCTTCATGTACTGTAGCAACATGTATCTGCACGTCCTGTTTCACTGGACAAAATTGCGATCAATGTAAGTAAATATACTGGGCTTATTTGTGTGAATTGAGAGTGGATATTCCATACATGAAGCTGCAGCTAAAGCTTGGTTTCTATGCAATCGCTACACGCTTTCCCCGACAGCTTTCAGGGATGCTGATTGGTTGTTCGCACCGGGAGCCTTTCCGCCTGCGTTGGGGACTGCTACTGTACGCAGGACAACGATTGCACTGAAAACACTGTAGCGACAGTATAGCGATTATAAGGAAACCAGTCTTAATCTGAATTTGATTTTAAATGTATGAAACTACTGAATATGTTAGTGGTTAAGTGGCTTGCCATCCAATCTCAGGGTCCATGGATTCAGATTCTGTCACAGTAACACAAATTTCTGCAGCAACGATCAACAAGCAAACTCACCCTTATCATACAGTAGTTTGCTGTCTTCCTATTGTACGTTTAGTGCTTCTTTGGCAATAAAGAATAATTTTAACAACTAGCAAGTGCGCTTGCTTTGTTCGCTTACCCTCTAGTAAAAATACTGATATGACCACTAAAAGAAGATCGGTTGCGTGGTTTTGAAAGCATTTTCATATCATTTTTCATTACATCAGAATGTTTGGAAAACACTAAAATGAGATGAAACAGCAGTACTGTAGTGGTAATTGGTATATGGAAATATCATTCATTCTCTTCATAATTTTCCTTGTAAAATGTTTTATTTTGCACTAAAATTAAAATTAGCATGATTTGAAATATAGGTAGGTCTACAATATAGCAAATATTTTGGTCAGGGGCAGCTAAAGCAAAGTTTTACTGTAACTCATTGAGAACCCAAAAACCGACTGTACTTGACAAAAATCTACTGTGTTTGTTAATTGACTGTGTCAGAAACCCGAGTGTGCTTGAAAATTGACTGTTTGAAATTTGCCTTTTGGGTTCCATATAAAACTGCATAAAATCAACACATGAATGTTGCTCTTTTGGCATCCCATATCAAACTACAAATGGAACATGGAAATACGTTTTTACCAAAACACCATTTTGCCCCAGTAAATGCCAGTGAAAAATGTCTGTAAAATTCATTATTTTTCCCACAATTAATCTGAAATATGGATGTTATTACAGTTTTTCATCCCAGTAGGTTTTGAAAATGAGACGTTTATTTAGGCCCCTTTTGTCTGTTATAATTTCCTGCTGTGAAATATGCATAATTATAATATAGATAATATTCACTCCAAAAACCAGTCTTCAAAAGCCTTGTAGACTGGTACAGAATTGAGGCCAATTGATAAATTTCACTGGATGCATCACCCATTATGTGCTTGTAAAGTGATGTCAAATTATTAAGCGACGCTCACATAAAGCCCGGATTCCGGTCCGGAGCCCGGACAAAAAATCTTTATTTGGGTTAAGAACGTGTGCGTTTTAATTGGTTTGAACCAACCAAGCTTGTTGCTGACTGGTCCAATGAAAAAAAACGTATGATTTCACATACAAATAGCTCTCAGATCCATTGCTCTGGATCCGAAGTCCGGATTGGAAATCATACAAATTTGATGATGATGACGGTCCTATTCTTTACCACTGAACCCATTTTTCACGATTTTTTGTCCGGTGGTTCAGGCTCTAATTTCTGGGCTTGAGGTTTGAAAGGCAAGACACTTATCTACGGTTTTCTCTATCCAGGAGTATAAGTGGGTATCTAGTATCTTTAAACACAAATGTGCTGAATGCAATATTATGGCATGTTCCATAGGCCTTTAAATGACTGGGGTAATCATAATCACATATGCATGTTATTGCTATAAATTCACAATACTAATATTACTGTATTATTTTTGTATTATTTTGTATCTTCAGCAATTGATCAATGTGCCAACCACAATTGCATGAATGGAGGAGTTTGTGTTCCAGTGCAAGGAGACTGCAGTAGCTACAGTTGTGTCTGTGCTGAATGTTACACTGGAAAATTCTGTGAATACCATACATGTGAGCATTTAAAGGATTTGTTATTATTGTTTTAAAAGTAACAGTTAAGCCGGGCACTTACTCCGCCTGGTGTGGTGGCACCAGCGGGAGGAAGGAGAAATTTTCCCCCTTGTCGGCCCCTTGGTTTTGACCCCTCCGTCGGACATGTTGGACCCCTTGTTGGCGAATATTTGGCGCCACCGTTGATTCTATAGAGAACGGCACAACACACGCGTGCAACACATCATTTTGAATGACGATCCATTAAGACTGCCACCATCAATCAGCACTCACAAGGAGTTGAGTGATATTCGTGCCCGGCTGATCATAGGAAAACATTACTAATGTAAGATCTCTAACGCCGCACACTCACTGCATCGACGAATTCAACTCCGTTCTCTGTGATCGATAGATGATGCGACATCGTCTGCTGATTGTCGGTGGCAGTCTGAATGGATCGTCATTAAAAACGATCTGTTACGCGCACGTCGTCATGTTGCGTTCTTCATAGAATCGCATCGGCTGACGACCGTCGTTCGCTGTGCGTGCCCAGCTTTAGAATCGGATATTGATTGAAAGAAAATATATAAATGGAAACAACATAAAAAATATGTAACCCCAAGCGGGATTCAAACCCAGCACCTTTGCTGTCACAACATTATTTACACTCACAGATTCCTTGTCTTTTAATGTCTAAAATATATGTAAGAATATAGCATTGTTGAAAGATGGATTAGAGGTTATCTCTTTATTATTGTAGAATTCACTAAATCGAGACCACTTTTTGGACTTTTTGAGTTGTTCTCAGGGTTTGGTCTCTAATTAGAGGGTTAACTTTGTGTTTAAAAATAGAACATGCTTTGAGAAAGTGGTCTCAAATTTGTCGGAATTACAGGGGTCTCGAATTGGACGGTGAACTCTACTGTTATATATGTGAGGTCTCACCACAAAATATGTCTCATGGTTAGAAAATAAAAAATTGAGTTTATATTGTATTTTAGTAGATCACATTATAAGCTTTAATTTGGTCTTTGATTAGCTCTGCTCGAAAGATTAACAGACCTGTACGAATAATAGGACTAGAATTACATGATATGTGCAGAGAACACTGTTTTAGTAAGAAAATTCACTTAAGATGTATGCAGTCACAAAATATAAGTATCAAGTTATTCTGAAACATTAAAATAAAAATTTTGACTTATTTTGGTGAATATCTCTGTATGATTTCATTTTGTGGTGAAACCCAACATATTTTGTGTATGTAAATTGTATATAGATGAAAATAATGATATTCATATTTCTTGCAGCAAATATTCTTCAGTTCAACCTTTGTGGAGCTTCGCCTTGCAGCAATGGTGCTCAATGTTTCACAAGTTATTTCAGCACCAGCACTCAAGATCTAACTAATGATTACAGCTGTCTCTGCGAAGTGGGTTTCACTGGACCTAGCTGCTTATTCCCAAGTAAAGTAACAATGAAAAATACACTAACATACTTACTGCAGCTAAGGCGAGACTTATTTTATATTTTGTTTAGCGAACCCATCGCTTGCTAATAATGATGATTTTAAATAAAAATAAAATTTTATTTTTGGCCAATTAACGCACTCGCTGCCACGAAAATATTGGAAATTTCATTAAAAAATAAAATTCTATATATCTTTATACACACTGCCGCTGCCTTCAAATCTCCAAAAATAAAATATGTATATTTCTTCCTAATTATATAATTTTAAAGCATTTAACCATCCCAAAATAAAATGGATTAAAACTTTCAGACCAGAATATCATGATACACTTTCCTATCTTCTCAAAAAAGTGTATTGAAACTATATGTATTACATTTTGGATACCATCCATGAATTATAGTAGGGAACTCGCAATAAAATGACATGCAAGGCTAATGTGAAACTTATTTCTAACACAGTCTCACATTTTACATTTGAACCAAACATGGATCAACATTTGTTCTAATATTAACCAGTCCTCTGAAATGTAGTTATTGTGCATTTCACAAACAACCCTTCCCTTTCACACCAATCTTTAGCTCAAACACTACCAATGAGTGATGTGTGTGGTACCACTAACCCATGCCAGAATGGAGGAACCTGCAGGAATCTGTTTAACTCTTATGACAACTCCATCAAATATATTTGTGAATGCCAATTCGGATCTATTGGACTCAACTGCGAACAGCAAGGTAAGTGCTAATGATTAGTTTTTAGAATAGAAAAGAAACCAGCAGTATGGAATTTTTTTTTCAATGGCTTCATTAAAAATAGAAACCTACCTAGAATTATAATTAAATGCACAAAATTGTTTATTTCTTAAGCTGAGCATACCCTTAAGATTTTTTTTTCCGTGAATACTTACCTTGATATCGGCTAATTACCACTGTTCCTTTAAGAACACCCTTCGATAAAAATAGAACTGTCCAATTGTCCCAGCAAGTAACTGCATCCACATATGTGGGGTTTGTTTAACCGAGTGGATTATGCTAAGTAAAAGTGACTAGGTTAGTTTTACTGAGCTGAAATGTTCAATGCGAACAGCGCAACTCAATTGATGACTGTTCCAGCCTCCATCAGTCACGAATTAGCATCCTTAGCTCAATAGTTGATATTCACGGCTTGGTTAGTTTAGATATTACCACCACTCTCAGTAAAAAAAAATTAAAAATTCAAGCATAGACAGTGTTAAGATTTACCCATTGGGATGTCTCAGTAAAATCTTCCCTTTTTTAAGTCCAGTGTGATTACGGATTAAGTATGTTGCATTATTATATTTTCTTGTAAGCATCCATTTTTTGTCGACTTTTGTGACTGTTTTATATAAATTAATATTATATGATGCTTATGGAGCAAATTAATATATATATTTGTGTATTGTTTTTACGTAGATCCAAACGTCCTTGGCCGCCGTAAAAGAGACACCTATGAAAATGTGGAAAAAGGTAGGAAAAACTACTTTACGTCATTGGCAAATACTTGTGATTTGCCCAAATATGGGTATGATGTGACATCATCATGCCCATATATATATGGATGTGATATAAGATTATGATGCCTATATTTGGCAATTCAAACAAATTTGTCGCTTAAAATTGATCTTTAGGCAGTGTTTGAACAGACTTGCATTTGCCCTTGATCATACTAATCATACAGTAGGTGTTTCCATGTCTGTTGTAAAGCTCTGTCCTGATTATAACATTTTTTTGGACAACAAACTGTTGTATGCCCATATATAGTCATGCTATGCCTATCTATATATGGTTTGATTTAATGTTATGACCATATTTTGGGCATGTCACATGTTTTTGTCACATATAATTTGTAATTAATGCTGTAATTCATCAGATAGTCTGATTAAACATTTTGTGTTTAGCCAGATAAAATTCTTGTGCTTGTTATTCCTCTTTTTGAGAAAACATTATGAATCTTTGGATGGCCAATATGTACATAGAAACTTATTATTGGAAATAATCTAAATTTCACTGATCAAACAATTTCATCTGGTGTTGAAATAGTATAAGGTGGTTGTTTGTCTTTGTAACTTCCTGAAAAGGTAAACAAATACTGGTTTTACAAAGAAAAATAACCACATTATAAAATCTGCTTTTGCAAAATCAGAATAAAATTTCATGAAACAATAACAAAATTCATTTATGTTGAAAGCAAACATACTCTTAAAGCGTAATTTGTGAAATAATAAATGTTTTACATGTAATATAATTAATACATGATACATAATCTGTGTACTATCTTTTTAGATGAGTGTTATTGTGTATATGGTGAATGTATCATCAGTGATGTTGGAAACAAGTCGCATTGTCTTTGCAGTGATGGATATACTGGTGAACATTGTGACCAATGTAAGCATAATTGAAATACTAATACCCATTTCACACTGATGCTATTTTGCAAATATTAACAACTTGTAACAAGTTGTAACCAGGTTAGGATGAGTGTGAAAGCAAAATCCTTGTAAACTTTCCGAGATTACACAGGGGTCCCCTGCGTTATCTCGAAACAAAAACAGACCATCGTGAAATGGGTATAAATCTATACCCTGCTTATATCTAATATTACTCTACCATTAATTTGTGTATATGTATGCATACACAGGCAGGGTTTTTAATACAGTGTTAAAATGAATATATAACACAGTGAAGACAAGCTTTTCTTTATAAATGTTTGTTTATGGTGACAGAACAAAGATAGGCCTACTCATGGGAATATGTGAAATAGGTAACATGGGAACGGGCATGGAAAGCGCCACACCAATATTTTTTTACAAGCACCTCTCTTAAATGACTCTATAAGCACCGCACTGAAGCCTCCAAAAATTGGATAAGTGCCGCGGCGCTTATTCGAGCATTTACGGTATAGTAAAACCATGGAGGTATTATTGAGAAGGAGATCACTTGGCAACAGATCCCTTTGACGCAATAAACCATAGTGTTCCCTCCCTTCGGATCTTATTATTAACATTTTTTCGTTAGCAACAACTTGGCAACGACATGGTTTTATACGCTTCAACACAGCAGTTGTGTGATAAACTGTTTGATTTTAACACATTTAATATCTTTAAAATTAAAAATGTCCCCTGATTGGGTTTTTAGGACTTTTAGTATGTTATTATGTGTATATTTCATGAACGGATTCCGTAAAGTTTTTCTGTTGCAATTAGTTCTCTGTTCATTGTAATTTTTGTCTAAAGATCGATTGGTTCGACTATAAAGCTAAAGCAGCGTAAAACTGAAAATTACTCTGACTTTGGATTGAATTTTCGAATGGTCAACTATCGTTGAGAAAGTTCGCATATGCGACCAAAATATGCG
>NW_022695201.1:351450-356169 GCF_011630105.1 Anneissia japonica | reverse complement strand
CGTGTGGATTGCTCTTCTCATAACTATGATGCTCGTTATCTTAATTCTGGTCGGTGGTCTTTATGCTCTTGTTTCCAAGATTTACGACTCTGGAAATTTAAAGAAGTAACCGCAGCCACATGAAGAGACATAAGATAGTAATGTCTTTAAGCTCCACCTGGCAAGCAATGATTAAAAAATAAATGGAAAATTATACATTCCACGGGTTTGAAGGCATTATTTATAATAATACTGATGTAACCACCTGAATATTGGAAGATGCATTGTCTCATGACATTATAAAAATAATTTTAAAAATTTATTTTTAATAAATAAATTTACTTGCTCAACATGAAAATTATCAACTTGAACATAGAGATTATTGTATTAAAAAAAATGTTTACACATAATTTTACAGCAAAAAATTATAGAAACACTTCCAGTCAATAAAAGCATTTTAATTATTTTTATCATCCAGCATATATATATTAGGGTACACTTTTGTTTAAAAACTCAATATAATTTTTATACTTAAGCTAATAATTTGTGGGTTGCGGCTAAATCAAGCATCTTATCCACCAGGCTCTCTACTAGTACTGTATTATGTTATTTAGTTTTGGGTTGGTTTCGGATTTATATTCGTGGTGTATGCTATATGTAATCAAGAAGGCCTGATCCATGTTTATCAATTAAAGTCACAATGGTAGAAGATATTTAGGTCAGTTACGAAGGTTAGACAGGGAATCAAATAGAATCAACTACTGTAAATCCTCAAAAAATTGATAAGCGCTGCGACGCTTATACAATTGTTGGAGGCATCAGTGTGGCGCTTAATTGAGTGCGGTGTTTATTCGTGAGCAGCGCTCTCAAAAATATTAGGTGGCGCTTTCCATGCCATTCCCATGTTACATATCTTACCTATCATTAGCCCTACATCATCGAAATATATGTTTATAAAGATATGCTTGTGTCCTCATTGTGTTATTCATTTGAACCCTGTATACATTGTATTTAAAACCCAGTTTCTCAAAATGTTACAAACAGGGTAATTAATGTACTCAAAAATAGTGTAAAAGAAAAAATGTATATTCAAAATAGAGTAAACCTTATTCGAGAGCAGCGCTTTGCGAAAAGAAAAATCATGTTTGCTGCAACGCATATTTGAGAGCAGCACTTATTTGAGCGGCACTTATTCGAGGATTTATAGTAGAGATAAAAGTATATTTTAGTAAACATAAAATACAAAATATATAAAGTATTATAAAACATAACTACAGGAATGAACGTAGGATATTTCTGATGACGATCTAAACCTCTCTCCAGATTATCAACAATTTCTTTGACCAAGAACTGTTGTATGCCCATATAAATAGTCATTATGGGATGTCATCATGACCATATTTAGGAACGTCACATATTTTTGTAAAATAAAATTTGAGCCTGGAAAAGGCTTAATAAAAGGTCGAAAGGCAGTGAGGCTTGACTTTGCTTTATATCATCATCATCATCATCATCTGCGTCCATCAGGTCGTAGTCGACACCTGGTGACATCAAGCATGATTTTCCTCCACAGAGATCTCGTCTGTGTCAAGTACTTTAGATCGGCAAGACTCTTTCCTTTGCTAGTGGTGATTTGCTGCATCCATTGTGTAAGGCCAACTCAGACAGCGTCGGCCGACGCAGCCCGACCCGATTTATCGTCGGGGACAGTCTTAACCCGTCGTGAGAAATATTAAACATGTTTAATATTCTACGATGCGACAGCCACCGACGCACACCATCGTGTCTGGGTTTAACTCACACAGGCCCGATCACCTAGGGCTGCTTCGTACGACGCTGTCTGAGTTGGCCTTAAGCCGACGTCCCCTTCGTCTGCTCCCTTCAGATATCAACCTTTATAAATAATTGTAGCTAGAGACTTAAAAGAATGTTTACACATGCTTTTTATTAATTATGAATGATGGCAACACTTAAGTCTTTGTAAATTGTAATGTTATGTTAATTGTTTTTACACTGTAGTATTGGGAATACTAATCAAAATATAAATGTTAATTTCAATATGTATTTTTATATCAAATGTACTGTTAATAAATAGTATGGATTACAGTAATGGAGTTGGGAATTTTACATATTTATTTTTAATAATTAACAGATAAAATTAGTTCTTATATACGCTACATACATACATACATATATATGTAGTATATATATATATATATATATATATATATATATATACATACATATGCCTATATAAAATATATATATACACACGCACTCATATATATTTATGGTAAACCAGAGCGAATATTGAAGAGTGGCACACCATGTGTGTGTTACGAAACATTTTACTGTAAACAATTACTTAATATCTTACTCTAGATGTGTATAAGAGACACCTGTCATGCAGGTGAATAATAAAATAAATTATTAATAAATAAAATTAGTTCATTCACATTCACAAGAAGTGAATGGACTATTATTTTATTTAGTTTCATTCATATTCATAAGAAGTTTCAAGTTCATTTATTAGTAAAGGAAGGTGCTACCCATTTAATTTGGTGGAGTGAACACTCTGATCACTTGTGCTGCTCATTATACTTGGTAGATTGCACACTTTGGTGATTTCAGCATCTATTTAAAACTATAAGCTGTCTATTTAAAAATAAAATGTATCTAGGCCTACTTTTATATAGAGATAGGCCTATACTTTAGCTCCGCTGGAACTTACTACGTGGTGATTTTTTTCCTGAAGTCTCCTCATAATAAATATATTAGAAATACGTTTGTCCAGTCAACAAGAAATACAATGTAAGAGCGTTTAGAATGCAGTGTTTTAACCACAACCAAAGAGCAAACAAACGAGGTATAATAGTAAGTGACATCCCCGATCCCCCTGTCCTCACTGGCGCCGCCTCTGAGATTATTGTCATTGATTAAATACTGTATATACTCGACAAAAATTCGTAGTAGGGCTCATGGTAGAAGCGTCTTCATCGCGGACCGGGGTAACGCCAATTCTACCTACCATCACAGTGGACACGATAAGACGACCTCAAATCGAAAAGCTCTCTTTTGGCTACAGTCAGGTGCGGATCCAGTATAAATTTAAATTTTAAAAACTTCAATGTATATCAATGTCATGTGTTTTCACTTATCTATTCTGAAACTGCTGTGTACGACCCCCCCCCCCCTACATTTGAAAAATTCTGGATATGTCATTCGATATTGATTGATTCGAAAACCAGTACAGTAATTGTATTAACAACTAAAACAGCCATATTCCCTACCCTATATATTACAGATACTTTATTTTAATGGCCCTGTGCATGTTGGAAAATCATTCGTGAGTACGGCCGCGAATTCCAAAAATCCTTCATTAGGAGCTCGAGAAAAAATTCGTTGTTAATTTATCTCGTCAGCATGGGTTCAATTACAGTTTCGATCGACATTTGCTCAGTGCCATTAGTATAATAAACATACTAGGTCACGAAAGGATAGCAAATATGCGATTGGTAGAAAGTATAGGCCTACAATTTGTTTGACGTCATTATTTGAAAAATCCATCGTTCTGATTGGTTATTTCTGATTTTGTAAATATTGCACCCATAAGTATACTGCTGACATGCAATTTCTGTTTGAGAATACTCAACAGGTGTTTGACATTATTTGAAACAGAAAATATATCGATCTCGGTAGCGAAACTAGTTATTGTATTACCTGTCAATGCAGATCGATAATTGGCTTCCTGTCTCAGATATCGATGCAATTTTATTTATTTAATTTATTTGTTATAAGATTTGTATAGCGCACATGTCATTCTCGGCGAGATACGCTCAAGGCTCTGTTTGTCTGTACTCATCAGATACAAAATCAATAACCCACAGAGTGCAAACTCCTGTGTTCATGGTATTTCTAGCCAGGCATATAATTCAGAGACACTCAATTTAAATAAGTAGTTAATGCAGCTCAATATAGGCAAACACAGTAACGTAGAATAATCAATCGAGCCTTGTTTCCATCTGTTGTAATTTTGTTGTGACCGCAATCATTGTTTCTTAAAAAAAAAAATAGAATCACATAGGCTTGTCTCAAGTACGAAATGAAACAAAAGAGACATCCCATTTCGAAAGACAGGAAAACGAAACCATGAATTAAAACTATTTATTCTTTTTTTTTTTTTTTCGAAAGCTTGACATTTCATAAACCTTATTGAGGTAATTAACCGGTAATATATATGTATATAAAACATGTATTAAACCTTATGGTGTATATTATTTACAATGTTTTATTTTGATACCTGGCCAAAAATGTGTACCATTAATAGGGGTGTCCAAAAAGATGGGTTCTACTGCCAATAACACTGATCGGATTTTCTCTACTGTTCCGTTTTAATTTTAAATTATTTTGCATTATAAGGCCGTTTGCTGTTTTATGGGTTTTCCCCATTTGCCTTTCAAACTTTTATTATATTACATATATATGTATATACATATATAAATATATAAATAAATATATATATATATTATATATATATTATGTAGGCCTATTGTATATATATATATATATATATATATATATATATAAAATGCAAAAGCAATGCGGAACACAAATTTATTAAGCTATAACAAAATCAAACGGATATTTCGATAGCTCCTGCTATCTTCATCAACGTTAAAGTGAGAAAACTTGGGAGATCTTACATATACATAAAGAATAATAAACCAATCAGAATCAAGT
>NW_022695201.1:345304-350335 GCF_011630105.1 Anneissia japonica | reverse complement strand
TAGTTAAATATAACGAGCACTAATTAAATAATTTGATTAAAAATATATAATGTGGGAAAACGTCCCTCCAGATAGCAATCAAGTTTGCTTAGCGTAACTAACTTAACTTACATACCGGCACTATCCAAAATCTCATACACAAGATACATCAACTACAGCACATAATTACCGTCAAAATCTATTGTACATTTATCCATTGCTAAAACTACTAACTACTTAATCATTTTCGAGCTACTTGGGCCCATAGGGCTGGAGCTTATCCCCAGTTTCTGTATTGTGAAGCGGATGAGAGTGGTACTCCCCCTGGACGGGACACTATTGATACAGCTGGGTGGACTGAAGTAATGTAGCTAAAGTGCCTTGCAAGCAAGGACACAAGCGAATTTGCACAGCGGAGACTCTAAACTCCAAACTTACGATTGACAGCCCAAACGTTATCCGCTGCGCCAAACTGCCGCTATATTTATCCATTACGCCTTTCTTTTTAGTCATTACTCAATGTGAATAAACAGTTCCTACTTTGGTAAGACTCTTTATTGGTGACAAATATTACAATATCGGCTTGGAAAAAAAAACCCGTTTTAGCCTAGATTATCGATATTTCTCTCTCTCCTACTGATGACATTATTTGTATATGCCTTAAAGTCAAATTTACTAAATATTATTGACCAAAGTTAGTAATGCTTGAAATAACGAAGAACACCTGTTGACTATTGTATTCTCTAAAACTGGCTGACAGAAAATTGCATCGTCAGCAAAATGCATTTCCAAAAATCAGTAAACAACCAATTAGAAGCGTTGTATTACTTAATTAATAACGTCAAGCTTAACAGCTATACTTTTAGCCAATCGAATTGCTGCCTATCTTTCACCGTTCGGTATATATTCTAATGCCAATCGCAGCTGTAATAGAACCCGGTGCTGATATTTAACTGGGATTCTAGTCCTTACGAGGTAAATTTACAGTGAAGATTATTTCGCTGAAGAGAATTTATTTTGTATAGGAATTCGCCAGCACCGACAAAAGAAACGCTTTTGAAGCGTCAATTATGGCGCGAACCATGTCGATAGTGAATATAGCAGCTTTTGTCTGCTTGATAGCACTAACAAGGTAAGATCCTCATACATCTTCTGATGGCCATTTATATTATTACTATTAGTGTTATTATTATGGATTGGTATTATAAAGAAATTATATATATTTCTTTATTATTTAAATAGCATTGGTAGGTAGTCCCACATTTCCCTCTCTTAACCGCAATATACTTATGTTCAATATTGATGGCATAAAGGTCTGCCCGCCGAGGAGGGGCTGAATCTTCCGACGTACGTGGTGGCTATGTGAGAGTTGCCAGCATATAAGCAGTCAGGTCGGTTGTACGTAATGCTCGGTGCCACAGAGATTACACACAAGATAGAAGAAAGAACACACGGTGGCGTCGAGAGCCAGTAAGGGCCCGCATACATGAATATGATTCCATGTGATTATTTTTTTTGCAAAGACGCCCATAAACCATAATGTAGAGTTTGTTCTGACAACAAAAGTTTTAATCCTGGCTTGGGCTCGGGCCCTATGGAGGTTTTGCTCTTACCCCGAAATTGTTTCATCTTGGTCCGGGCCCCCCAGTAGACCCGGGCCCCGGGGCAGCGACCCCCTGACCCCCTCTCGACGCTGAAAGGCTGTAGCATTTTCTTCATTATTTCGGACTAGGCATACTTAGGCCTATATTTCATTTTGTAGTGGAGCCCTGCTGTGGGACGTGGGACACTCTTGGGTCGGGAATTGATATGTATAAAATACGTGTTGTCATGTGAGTCCACGTAGGACATTCCAAGACCAGGAGTTACATTGTTATAATTTGGGTGTCTTCTACTGAACCGTAATGCCAAGGCTCTGATAGCTAACTGTGTATTAGTACAGTTGGTGAAAGGGGCGGGGGGCTCCGGGTTCCCTTGGAGTGAGGGCCCGGGGCTTCGTCCCCCGAGAGCCAATAGGATTTACACCACTTATGTGAATTCGTACTACTCTTGTCGATTAGTCGCTGCGACGCAGGCCTATATTTAAAATATAATTTCTAATTGATGCGGCTTTTTGATATTTACTGTTTACTTCCGATCTAAGGCGCCGCGTAACTTTATTCAAGAAGTGCCGCGACGCTTATTTGAGAGTGGTGCTTAGCGAGAAACCATCTGGGGTTTTTTTTTTCCTTTTTTGTGCGGCGCTTCTTTTTCTGTAACAGAATATAATTTATATATGCCTATTGGAAATAGAAAAATCAAATCAAGTGACAATTAGATAATGCGTATGCACCATTTAACACGGAATACCACTCACGATAAAAAAAAAAAAGTGTTCATGTGTTCAGTAGCTTTTCCCCTAGCTCCTAAGAGCAGCTATCCCCTTGGGTTCTTCTGCCCATCATTTGGCCCACGAGTATTGAATCATATGTATCACAATTGCATAGAAGATGAATAGCATAATTTATTATGGTATTTCAGACACGACAGTCAGTCAATTCAGAAGGTTATCCACTTACGGGCCAAATAGGCCTACGCTAATATTTCCTTTTGTTTTTTTTTTATATAGAGCTCAGGATACGTCCCATTTTTGTACAAAAATTGAGAATCGAGAAGAACCATACAACGAAACTGTGTACTTCACTAAGTATGTCACTGTTACTATTAACTGTGACGAAAGCCTGGACGGTGACGTTTATGTCAGCGATTCGGGAGGTAACCAGTGTTTGTACAAAAGGTAGGTCTATGCTGTTCGATTATGATCTTTATCATGGTTGGGTTAGGCCTATTGGCCTACTCTACAAGTTTATCCTTCAGATTCACTGCAGGTATTTTGTATATCTGCGTACTGAAATACATGGGTTGTGGGTAAAGTTATTTCTTACAATATGAAAATTATGTTTTTGGAAGAAAAGCAGTAATACCTCGGCAGAGAAGTGAAGCCTGAAGGGGTGGGGAATTCTACAGCAAGTGTTTGAAATTTCCTGTTAGCTGGTAGGGAGGATTTCTCCTGCAAGGGCAGAGAACCGTTTTTCTCGGGGATAAGGAATTGCGTAACATAAATAAGAAATTTTCTGGCAGGATTGAATTTTATAGTATTGGCGTGGGTTATTCAACATGCACGAGTGGAGAATTATCCCCAGGGGTACAGTATTTACCACATAATGGTAAGTCAATTTTTTCCGGCAAGGGAATTCCGTTTATTTCCATAAAATAATTACCGTACCTATTGCTGCAAAAATATTTTCATGCTTTCACTATAAAATTTCATTAAAAATAGTTACATAAAATGTGATGGAACATAAGAGTTGAACAACGTTCAAATTTTGATACAATTTGATAATATGTGATATGACGTCATCGTATCCATATATTGGCACATCACATTTTTTGTCATTTAAAATTTGATAGGGTAGACAAAGCTTATTGCACCACCCTTGTCGGGAGATACACACTCCTGTCGGGAATTCCACTTCTGGGGAATTATCCCACAACTGCTGAACATTAGACCTTTCTACCGAGAAATTACCAACCTTTTCTGAGTTGGTACTTTTTCGTTTATCAAAGAGTACTGATTTATTCTCTTCAAATCAGTGTATCAGAGCATGGAGGTAAAATGGTCTGAGGTTAGACCTAATCATGAATATTACTATCTACCTCTGTTGAGGCTTTGTAAAAAAGTATCTACAATTGGTAATGATGATTTGATTCCCTTTGATAAAAAAAGGTATGTGGAAGTCCCACAAATAGTGGGGAAAACCAGGGTAGTGCAGGTAACCACAGAAGTATGCTGCGAAGGATGGGAAGGCGTTAATTGCAATCAAGGTAACACCGTTTCTAATTACATTTCTTTAGTTCAGTTAAGTATCTCATTAGATTGAAATTATTCTTTTTTTCATAAATCAGTCCTATGCAATATGAACTTATGTTATCTTTATTTGCTGCTTGGATAAAAATAATGTTATAATGGAACAGATTTAAATTACATTTTGTACATAAGTGCGTCATGCCATATGAAATTATGTATTATGAGTTGTTTCTTGGTTTAAAAAAATTGAAAAGAGGGAAACTGAAAATTGATAATAAGACATATAGAAATAACATATTTCAAGTACAAAATCTACTAAATATATACTTTTGACTTCTCATCCCAAATGTTAGATTAATATCAATTATTAGTAATACTAGCCTTTTCACCGATCATCCGCGTATAGGAATGAATACATTTTAGGTTATTTGGAAGGTAAATTTTGTGATCGTTCTGGGAAATGTACACTAGGCCTACTATTGAATTGATATTTGTTTATGTTTTACTATTTTCTTAGTTTTACAAGCTCAGTTTGTTAATTGAAGGTGTGTGCCCGTGTTCAGTGGCGGCACCAGGACTCGCGGGGAGGGGGGCCTGATGTCCACGACGAAAAAAAAAGTGAGCGTGGTCTGGCGTCGCTGAAAATCCTGCCGAAAGTGGTCCAGGGAGGGTTGTAGCTCCTAGTCCTCCCCCCCCCCCCCCCCCCCGTAGTGCTGCCACTCCCCGTGTTTACTTTCTAAAGTGGATATGTGCGCTATGTAAATCGTATTTATTATTATTAATATTATTATTATTATTATTATTACTGTTATTATTATTATTATTATTATTATTATTATTTAAAAAAATAATATTAACGTTGGTACTATAAACGACATACGGTAACTTTTTAGCTCTTTGTAAATAAGCACTGCTTTTCAACACTATGTATATACAAACTACGGTGCTTATTAGGTCATTTTAGGTATTGTATTTATATATTGAATATAATTTACAATTATAAATAAACATATATGTATATTTGGACAGCCGTTTGCAGCATATCCTGTCAGAATGGAGGCACATGTGTAAATCCAAACACATGTGACTGTACAAGTACCGGCTACAGTGGCAGTTACTGCGAATTACGTAAGTAACAATTTTAAAGTTTGCTTTTTAATAATAAAAGTTATTTATGTCGCCAGAGGCCGGACGAAACAAAATAC
>NW_022695201.1:344697-345296 GCF_011630105.1 Anneissia japonica | reverse complement strand
TCTCTTATACACATCTAGATGTGTATAAGAGACAGGTGTGTGGGTGTGTGTGTGTGTGTGTGTAGTATACAGTAATAATAAACGGCTTAAATTAAAATGGCTACTACTACATAAAGTGTGGGCTGCCCATATCAACTGTAGACCTACGAGAATACGTACGGTACAAATCAATTCACTTAGTTATTAAAAATCACTCATGAGCATCCGATTAATATACCTAAAATGTTAAATAGAATACACATTATTTATCAAGAGTACACATGGTTTATCAAGAGTTGTAACAAAATATTAAAGTACACATATAATACTCCGGACCACTGGGGCTTGTGAATTCAAATTATCTAGAGGATATAGAATAATCTGGTTTTGATAGGCCTATGGTTTGTTATTCATGAATATACAGACACTACCGTATGACGTTTACTAAACTTGTACTTATTAAAAAAAGAAACACTTTCTTTCTAATAAAGTGAGACCAGGTAGTAGTTGTAATTTAAATATAATGTTCATTTTTAAATCAAAATTCTTTCATGATATAGGCCTATATATATATATATATATATAAATATATATATATATATATTTTTTTTTTTTTTAAC
>NW_022695201.1:331600-344681 GCF_011630105.1 Anneissia japonica | reverse complement strand
TAACAGCCATTTGTGACAACTGTCAGAACGGAGGTTACTGTCTAACTCCTGGGGTCTGCTCGTGTACAAGTGGTTGGGAAGGCACAACCTGTGAAATTGGTAATTATCATTTATTATTTATCATTGTCCTAAATTTTTCAAAATATGTCCATATAAAGAATTCCGAGTATATTCAATAACCTATTCAATAAAGAAAATAGACCCCTGGGCACGCTTTTAAAGCCCCAGCAATCAGTTAAAAAATCGACGCTTCAAAGGATTTTTTTTATTTTCACTGCTATGAGCTAGGAGCTGCAGCTCGAAAATGCACTGCAGCGGAGAAGACATACTAGCCCATCCAGTTCATTACTAGTATCTAATCCGACATTGACATTACTATTATTAATAATATTATATATCATTAATGTTGTGTCATTCATTATCTTCATTAGGCCTATTACTATTATTATTATTATTATTATTATTATTATTATTATTATTATTATTATTATTATTATTTAATATTATTATTATTATTGTTATTATTATTATTATTATTATTATTTATTATTTATTATTAATGTTGTATCATTCATTATTATTATTATTATCATTTAATTATTATTATTATTATTATTATAAATCATTTCTCGTATGAATGGCAGCAATATGCAGTCCTAGTTGTAAGAATGGAGGAGTATGTGCATTACCAAACCAATGTAACTGTCCATCTGGATATGAAGGATACGATTGTTCAGACAGTGAGTATTAATATTTAGACACTAATAATAATCATAACCCGATGACGACTATGGAGAATGTTACATAATGACGATGAAAGTTATTATAATGTTGATGAAGGGTAAACTATATTTATAAGCCATGTTTTATCGTTTTTTAAAGCAAGGATCCGGATAAAAAAATAAATGAAGGAGTGTTTTGAAGAAATAAATAACATACATTTTCACAAAATTATTTAACAAAAACAAAAATAAAACTGCACGTTATTATTCACAACATCTCTTTAATGTGTTTGAATATTCACTTTAATCGTAATTCTGTACGGTTTTACTAATATTGTGTCATAATTTAAGACTTCAAAAAATGAAAATTAATTTATTGTTTTTGTTATTCAATTTATTATTGTAAAAAATAAGTAAATTACATGGTATAATTTATTATCTATGTGCCATTATTATTCCTATCACAATATTTATGAAAGATTTTACGTTTTAAAAGTTGGAATTACCGTATAGGCCTATTGTATGTTTAGTCAGCATTGCTTTTGGATATTATACCCTCAATAAATAAAGTTGAAGTTAAATCTAAGTTACACATGAAGAATTGAACAGAGGAAACCTATGGGGAGTATCCATAGGCCTATTGTTTTTCTTTAAGCCCACTAAAATGTCAGTTCTACTGGAAGCTATGTTAAAATAAGGCTTGGCTCACACACCTTAGTAATACGTACCAAAGAGTTCTATTTTCTCTCTGGTAATACAGAGACGCATTGTATTGGCGCAATAAACACAAGCAACGCTACTAGGCGTATAATTTAGCGTTGCATGCCTTACGCGTCATTGCGTCTAAACGTCTCTGCTTCTTTTCTTCCAGTGATCGTCACCTGTAGTCAGACTTGCCAGAATGGTGGTGAGTGCATAGCAACAGACGTATGCCAGTGTACGGAGGGATGGGGAGGAGCTTGGTGCAGTGAACGTAAATATGTTACGACAATTATTTTTCTCACACTATGATATGACCATTGTAGGCCTAATTATATTAATAATATTTAGCGTTCGATGAGATTGTAGGCCGATATTCGCTTGTGCGAGCGAGTTTACTCAAATTCACTAGCCTTGCAGATAGAATTAAGTCATTGTGCCCATGTATGTAATAGCTATATTCATGGAAAGATGTAGGCCTATTAGTAGGCCTACTATGAAGACAAATATTAAGCGATTATTTTCTTTTTGTGCATTGCCATACCCGTGCATAGCGTAGGCTGCTGGTGTGCGATGTTACTGTATATCAGTGAATGGGAATACCATATATCATAGGCCTGCATGGTACATGCAATATAAATATTTGATAATGAAAATCATAGTAGACCTAAAATTTAAAAAAATTAATCAGAATATGCAATAATTGGTACCGAAAGGAAATTTGGATAGATGTATGGATTTCGTGTTTTTGTGCCTCTACAAGATTTCATGTATTTTATTATTGTCGTGTAATTGTGTTTTTATAATCATTTGCAGCAATATGCAACCCAGAATGTGTCAATGGTTTGTGTGAAGGCCCCAACTTTTGCCAGTGCTTCATGGGATACGAAGGGGAGCAATGTGAATTTGGTGAGATCTAATTTTAAAGTATAGATAATACATAATAACATAATAATAATAATAATAATAATAATAATAATAATAATAATAACAACAACAACAACAACAACAACAACAACATCATCAACAACAACAACAACAACAACAGCAACAACAACACGACTAATAATGACAATAATAATAATAATAGTAATAATAATAATAATAAAATAATAATGATAATATAAATATTAATAAATGATGATAATAATAATAATAATAATAATAATAAATAATAATATTATTATTATTATTAAATAATATCCGTCTATCCAAAAATTAACATGATAATAACCATTATGTTATAGACCTAAATTGCTTGTTTACTGAATTAAAATAGGATTATGCATTAACCTGTTTGACCTAAACAAAATCACAGTGCGATTTATATTTTTCTCAGGTTGCACATACTGCAGATACTTCTGCCGTATCAGTCTGTTATGCGTAACGATAATGCTCTACAAGTTTCTTATTTACCAAATATCAATCTGTCAATCCATTGATGAATTTCATAGTCTTAACACCTATTAATTTATTTGTATTGATCCTTTTCTTTCAGCTGTGGCATTCGATCATGGCCAGAATGTGTTCAATTTTACTAACGGTATGTACATATACAGTGTCTGACTACAAAAACATAGGGCCTACTCTAATTTTAAATATTACTAATTAGCATTAGTGTCGATAGAGAGCCTTAGCTTGGGAATCTGTCCAATGGTTGGGTCCGACTGAAGACAACACCCTGCAAAGACACCAATTAAAAAGGGTGGTTTCTGGTTTGACTTTAGATTTCTTAAAGGCCTTGCGAAAACTATCTTCCGTAAATTGTATAAACGACATTCTACGGTAACGTTCTGAGGCCTACTCAATGATAATTTAACATAAAGGCCTTCTTGTGATTACGCTTACTATGGCACAATTTATGGGATCTTGGAACATTGCGGCCGAACTGCAATATATGATTACCAATGTGCCAACAATAATTATATTTGATATCATTGCTAAACGTCATGTTTCATGACCCAGCCAAAACACTTTAAGAGTCTCCAACAATTTGCATAATTTATTAGTTTAACCTTTGTCGACTAGCAGGCACCTGTATTCCATTGGTTCGGAATCAATTTTAATTTGTATTGCTTAAATTAATAATCCAATAATAATAATATTCAATAGATGACTATTTGAATAATACCGGAGTATGCTCTGCCTGTTGCGGTTCACACATCAGTACATTTGACCACCGCGCCATCATCTTCCCCGGCAAGTGCCTTTACACAATGGTTTCCGAGTGCAATGATGATCCAACCTCATACGGTGTTGACATCGAAACAGATTACAGTTGCGACGAGAGTGGGAACGTGTGTAAATATGCTGTACATGTGCAGTAAGTATCACATGATGTTCAATTTTTACATTTGTATAGTATTATATTAATTACTTTACATTATATGTTCTCACGTATATTACGCACACAAGCATATTACAGTGTCATCATTTATGCATAAAATGAGCCTTATATAAACGCCACCTTATACAAATCTTATAATGTATTTTAGTTCCGGTGGAGATTTGTATCATTTACTGCCAAACTACATTGTGCATCGTAACGGTGTTCCTATTAAGATTCCATACAGTGATGGTGCCGTCACCATTGAGTTTGTGGGCATGTACACCATTTTCAATGGACTCAACGGTAAGTGAATTTTGTTTATAAGAAATAAATCATTAAAAATAAGTAATATTTAGTTTAAACTGGTTGTTGTATCCGATTTTAAGACCTTTAAAGACAAAAAGGTGTGTACTCATAATTTCCATATGAACGATTGCTTTGATAAATGTTGATAATAATCATGAGGAGGGTAATGGAATAGTGATGTTTATAAGGATGCTTGTGATTCTGAAAAAAAACCCCCAAAAGAACAACTGTTGTATTGATGAGAATATCTCGATATTTTGATTGCATTGCTTTAATCTTCAGAATAGAGAATAATTTGAATTTGTATTCTTCTGAAACAATTAGATCACCAATCGAAACGTCATGATAATGCCATGTTTTATTATTAGGGTAATAAACACAGATTTTTTATTTTTTAGGTGCCCGAGTATCATTTGATGGGGCAGCTAGTGTCTACATGCATATGTCTGACTTCTACAGGGGCAGTCTTTGTGGTATGTGCGGAAACTTTGATCATGATGCAAGTAACGACCTGGTGATGACGCCTATGTACAGCCATTCTGCCTCCTCTGATGCAGAATTTGGTAACAACATGAAGACTGGTGAGAGAGAAGATTGCCTTGATGTTAGCCCAGAGCTATCACACCCATGTGCTAGACTTGCGTCTACTCCATCCTTCATTGAATTGGTTAGTACTGCTTTCCAATCCAGATATTATTTTTAATTTTTTCTAAATTGTGGTTATGGATTTCGCTGGTGCTAATACTAGTCTTAAAGACCAGGTTAAAATCCAGATCTACACAACATGGTTAATCTCTTTTACTGGTTTTACAGTTTAAATCTATGGTTAGAAATGAGTTTATATTAGCTATATTTGTTTGTAATTTAACATTTCATCTACTAGAGATTGTAAATTTATAATTCTTAATAGTTTAAACAAATCACTAGTGGTATTGTTTGCCTACAAATGAGAAACTCAAATGGAAAAAAAACATACCTGGATAAAAGCGAGAAGGAAACAAAATACTTAATTAACTATTAGGTATCACCTATTATTTGAGACGACTGAATTTGTGTTCGATGTGTAAGTTTCCTAGGAAATTTTAGCATTCGTCGGTTACCTAGTTAAGTATTAACGAAATCGACTTATCCCACTTAATTGTTCGATATTTGTTTCAATTTCAGGCCAAAGAGCGGTGTGATTACCTGTTGACATCAACATTTAGCGCTTGTCATAGTGTCATCGATACAGAAGCATACCACGGACTCTGTATGTACCACATGTGCTCATGTAACTTTGAAGAAGGTGAGATTTGCGAATGTGACGCCATTGCCCAGTATTCCAGAGCTTGTGCTGCAAGAGGCGTAGTCCTCAATTGGCGTAGTCCTGACTTCTGCAGTAAGTACTATACTAAGCAATATTACTTACTTATCTGTAGGGTTAGTACTTGATATATTTCTTTTCTCATCCATTTCTTTAAGTTTCAAGAGGGCTATTAATCAATAAACCAACATTGGGCCTATTCCATTTTGAATGTTCTTAATGGTTACCATTATATATCGCTTTTTAAAAGAATAATTTAACTAATTAATTAATTATTTAATAAAATCTTTCAGATGCGCCATGTACAAATGGTATGGTTCACAGTGAATGTGGCTCAGCTTGTCCACGTGCTTGTGAGAATGCTCATTATCCACCAGAATGCCAGGACTACTGTGTTGACGGATGTGTTTGTCCTGAAGGTTTGTCAGAACTCAACCAATAAATAAACAAATTATTAAAGGAATTCAAAGTCATGTTAATTGTTTATGGATAAACTTCCATTCGAAAACCAAGCTTCATTATTAGCATTTTCGAATGAAGACACCGTTCTCGCTTCTTATCCTGTCGTGGTTAAAGTATTTTTTCTGTCCTTAAAATTACACAACGATTTTTTAAACTTCCTTCCTTAAGCACTTTTACTCTTCTACAACCTCGACCTAAACCCCATTGAAGTGTGCCCTTTCTATCTCATAGCTTAACTATTCCTCGCCCTGCAACACATTATACGATTTGAAAATTGTATTTCTTATACATTAGTTCAATATTTGTAAAATAATTATCGAGTGTTTGTCTAGTTTGGCTTTTGCAACAAATGGATCTTGGCTCTTTTTTTCGAAGGTTTTCTGTTTGACGGCGTGCATTGTGTTGAGGTAGACGACTGCCCTTGTCTTCGTAGCAACGAACTCTATCCAGTCGGGTCTATGATAGCATCCGAATGTAAGGAATGGTGAGTACAACATAGATAGATTCCCCAGAAAATAGCTACCGTATATTTTATTAACTATTGAAAATTATAGATTCTAAGAAGAAATGAAAGTTGTTTGTTTTATTTTTTATAGTACGTGTTATGGAGCATCCTGGCAGTGTGATACTCTTGAAAATATTGAAAATTATAGATTCTAAGAAGAAATGAAAGTTGTTTGTTTTATTTTTTATAGTACGTGTTATGGAGCATCCTGGCAGTGTGATACTCTTGACTGCCCCGGTAGAGGCTCACTTATCGGTGATGTCGCCTTTAGTACCTTTGACGGTGCAAGGTATCGCTTACGTGGTAATACACAGTACATCTTGGTACAATCAAATGGTGCGGATGTTCCAACATTCTCAGTTTGGATCGACATGAGCAGTTGTAAAGAATCAATGGTCAGTGTCGAATGTATGGACTCCATATCTATACAAGTTGGCTCCGACAGCACATTGTTCAAGTATGTTAACATTATTATTATTATTATTATTATTATTATTATTATTATTATTATTATTATTATTATTATTATTATTATTATTATTACTACTACTACTACTACTACAGCTACTACTACTACAACATCATCATCATCATAACCAATATCAATCAACAATCTTCATTATTATTATATACTTATGATATAATATACAGATTCAATACTGGTAAAATTCCTGAAGTAACCGTATCCATTACCTAAACGTTGTTCACGTGATCAACACTAGTTAAGCTCAGTCATGATGACCGATGTAGCTTACACAATAATGTGTTAAATAAGAATAAGAAATTAAGAATAAATAAAATTCGTTTCGATAGGCTACAAAAAACTGGCAAACTTTCCCGTAATGGTGAAGTAGTTGGAATTCCTCACAACCACATCAGTGATCACCTTATCCGTGTGAGACATATCTCAGAATCATTCATCAGAATTGAGACGGACATTGGTGTTGAGGTTCTGTGGGATGGTGCCGCTCAGTTGTATGTCCGGCTAGAATCGAAATGGAAAGGACATGTGAGTATCAAACATTAGACATAATTAAGCTCATATTAAATTCTCAGAAGAATAACAATACCCGTTTATATATTTAATGTGCATTTTTATCACAATGTTTTAATATCGTCGTCATCTTTATTACTATCATATTTTACGAAGTTGTAAAACAGCCATCATACCAATCTTCCCTATATCGTGACAACGTCCACACGGGAATGTCCATTCAGTCATTCAGTTATAAAAATATTTTATATTCTATATCATCTATAGGTTGCCGGGCTTTTGGGTAACTACAACAGCAAACAATCCGATGACCAAACGACTCCCAATGGTGTTAATGAAATACGAGTGTACAGATTTGCCAATGCTTGGAAAACCGACGGATCTAGTTCAGATCTGACAGAAGACAATTACAATTCTCTTGGCATTTGTACAATGACATCATCGTTAGAGCTTCATGCACGAACTGTTTGTGAAAGTATGTATGATGCACCATTCAAGACTTGCAACCAAATTCTTGAAGTTGAGCCGTTCATTGAAACCTGTATGCAGGCTGTGTGTGGCTGCATGTCAACATCACCGCAAGGTGAAAACTGTGAATGCTTGGCTTATTCTGCATACGCGCACGAATGCGCCCTCAGAGGAACAATTCTTGATTGGAGAAGTGACAACATTTGTCGTGAGTATTTGCTAATTATTAAAAACATTATTATCAAGAAAGTATTATTATCAAGAAAGTTTAATTATGTAAACCGATTAAACCTTACTTTTATTGAAGATGATTGTTAACTATTTTGATACAGCTATTGAGTGCCCTGCTGGAATGGACTATCAAGAGTGTGGCCCTAGCTGTAATGTTCGATGTAGAGAGTACAGTGAGGATTTCAATTGCACGGAGGAATGCATTCAGGGCTGCCAGTGTTCTGATAATACGGTAAAATTATACTTATTTTATACTTACTTACTTGTTACCTGTCTTCCTAGAAGTTTTCTTTCATAGAAAACATATGGCCGTCATTGACTGATTTGCATCAGTTGACATAGCTTTGCCAGGTATGACCATGAGAGAGATCTTACTTTAAAAAATTGCTCCTCAATTATATATATATTATTAATTTTGTATAGCACATTAAAACTCTAATAAATTTAAATGGAATCACAAATAAACCTCTTTTCTTGAATTTTCTAAGCTGATATAGTACTGTGCTATGTAACTTGTGAAAGGAAATCCATACAAAATGTCTAAAAGCCCTAATACTTCATTAAAACACCAATATTTGGTGTTTATTTCATCAGTGTAAAAGGTAAAACATCATTCTAAAATATTAATATTTTGACAATACCGTATCCCATCATCAGTGTATTTGTATTTACATTTGTTTCCTATATACTGTATTGTAATGGTGTTTTAGTTTGGTGATTGTGTGCAGTGGCGTCACGGAGTTTGTGGGGCCCTGGCGCTTACTAATATTGGGGCCCCCTAATAAGTGAGTTAGGTGAGCGTTAAGTTTGCGAGCGGAGCGAGCAAACAGACGGTGGGGGAGGGGGGGTCGGGGCCAGGCGTATCTATAAGTCTTGAAATGGGGGAGGCGCGAAGGTGAAGTGGAGCTAGATGATCAGTTGACGGGCGCTAATTCGCAAAATATGGTGATTTTAGGGATTTTAACTACTTGACCGTGATTTTTTGGGGGCGACTGGGGGGGGGGAGGGGCGTGTATTTTTTTTGGAGGAAAGGGGCGTGCGCCAAACTCCGCGCCTTTCCCTAGATACGCCACTGTAGCAAGTAGAGCGCGTTTCTATCATCAACCAATCACACGTACGCGTTTACAATTCCCAGTTTCTTATTGGTGATTCGATCATCGTATTCGTGGTATCCGGATCGGGATTTTTTCGGGTCCTGCTAACCGTTAGCTGCCGTGTGAGAACATAGGTTAAATTTATTTTGTCAAAATTATACAATAAATGCCAGAGCGCATTAAAACATTCTGGAAAAAATGTTTACGTATGTTGAAGTAAATTTGGGCATACTCTCGTTTCCATGAGACCGCAACATTGACGAGGCTCGTGTGATGGGTCATTTTCGACAACCATTCGACTGCCACCTAAAATCAAGTGGGGATTAATAGGCAACTTTTTTTGTTAACTAGATAAAATACCAGTAGCTTTAAGCATATTAACAAATAGACCAAATCTACAATTTCATGAGAGAATTTTCAAACAAGTAAATTAATTACTCCAATGACTCTCTAATATAGTAATAACTAGATTATGTGTGTGAATAACTACGATATGCCTAACTACATTTTTAAATACATGTTTTAAATGTTTACAATAGCAATGTGCTTCTGAACTTACATTAAACGCCTCTAATTATTTCCATTCATTAACTTTCAAAACAATGTAGATTTGATACTGTAACTGCCATGTCATTACACCTATACAATACATCTTAATCTGTTTTTCCACCATTTCTATCCTTCATTCAATTATTAAACATATTACTTCCATAGCTATTGTGTTAATCAGCAATGGTATTGTATGGAAATGCCATGCCCAGCAAGTTGTAGGGCTTTTGGAGATCCTCATTATGAGACGTTTGATGGGAAACTTTATGACTTCCAAGGTAAGCCAGTTATGAACAATCTGTACACTAATCGATAACTTTATATTCGATGTTTATACATTAACAAACTTGAAAGAGGCCTCCCGTGGGTTAGGAGATGCTATAAACCTGTCAAATATCAATTAATGCTAATCAACAGATCCTATAAAAATGATGATTTAATGATGATCGATAGTTATACAAGATTCAAAACTTATTTTTGTCCTTTCGGAAAATCAGTTGGTACACCACAAAACAAAGTGCAAGATTAATACAAAACAACAACAGCAATAACAAAATTATAATTAGGCCCTAAAACTTATTTGATATTTGATTAAGAATTGTAATGGATAGTGGTACGAATTAGTTGAGATATCTATTTGTTCTACAGGTTTGTGATTTTAACCTTTTACCCGAGGGGGGGGGGGCAAGTAAAAGATGCGTTTAGCGGGTGGGAACTATCTGTTAAAATACTCTTTACTTTATCAATAATTTTAATCTCGATGATGGTGATGATGATGATGATGATTATCATGCTCATGAACGAATTGACAATGATAGTGATAATAGTAATAATCACTTTTAAAATGTAATCTGTTAGGTGACTGTGAATATGTACTATCTGAGGACCTTTGTGGACAAGAAGAAACCGAGGGGACCTTTCGTGTGACAACTGAGAACGTACCGTGTGGTGTCTCTGGAGTAACATGCACTAAGACAGTGCATATTGAATTCAAAGGCGTGCATGTTAACCTAGTGAAGGGTCAAGAACAGCCTGAAATAATTTACAATGATATGCCAACAAGTACAGTGCAAGTTTTTAAATCTGGTACCAGTTGGTACTTCATCTCTAATGACAGAAGTGAGTTTGAGACCAACGAATTTATAACTGCGTATCGTTTTATATATTAATTAATGTGTATATATATTTCAACTTATTGTTATAACGTTTATGGTGCAATTAATAATTATCCTTAGTTGTTTTCTTCATTACACAATGACGTTTAAATCGTGCTTGTAAACTAATGGACCTTTCGCTAATCCATGTCTCTTTGATATGTTGCTCATGTTCCACAAAACGACAGCGTAAACGTACGCATGTCCGTTTGTGGGACAGCATGTGTGTTTGTATGACATGCGCCATTGCGCGTACTGTTCTCATTGGGTAGTTTGACTCTGCGGAAAGGTCCATTGTAAGAATTTTCACTTGAGTGTAGTAGTGGTTTCATTGTACTAGTATTCAACAAGTTGGTTGATATAGGCCTACATGTTTTTTTCATCATTTTGTAAGGAAAGTCCAGGTGTACAATGAGGTAATAACGCAGTAGAAAGAGTCTCACAATGATTTACATTGATATGGTATTTTGGTCAAAATGTATTTCTAACCGTTGTGAAAATTAAAGTTGCTTTGATAAGGTAGTTCACTTGTGAAACGTTTTCGATTTTTAAAGAGGTGATGCTAAGTTGGGATGAAGCAACTTCAGTTGATCTCACCTTGCAACCTGACTATGCTACCAAGGTTTGCGGTCTCTGTGGAAACTTTGATGGTGATTCTGGAAATGATTTTACCACTCGACAGGGAGAGATCGAATCTGCGGCTAACGTCTTCGGTGACACATGGCGTGTGTTGACTAGCTGCCCAGCAACACCTGAAGAACCAGATCCATGCGAGGCCAACCCAGAGCGTCGCACATGGTCTGAATATGGATGCGGTATCATCAAGCAATCCGTTTTTGCTCCTTGTCATGATGTGGTAAGATTATTATATAAAATTGTGAAAACACTTTATTTACTAGGATCAAGATAATTATCGTTTGCCTCCCATCCTATAAATTGGGTTTTAAGCCTAATCTTGTAAATGACAGGAACATGTTTATGACCATTTTAAACTTAATAACCAAATTTATGGACTATCCAAAGTTTTAGAGGCTTATGCATGGATGATAATATAATAGAGAATAAGATAATAATAATTAAATTTCAAATAATTTTATTTCCATTTATCAAAATTCTTAAATAACAGTATGAATAATAAAATAAGTAAAGCATGTAATACACAAACATAAATAGAAAAGCTTTCCAAAACAAGCATGAGCCTTAAGCATGAAAACGATGACAAAAACACAAAAATATATAATTTACGAATCTTAATAACATAAAAGCAGATATTCCAATTAAATCCCGATAACATAAATCACTTCAGAAAATAGAAATAACTGCAAAAACATCAGTTTGATTAAAATGTTTATAGATTGAACTAGCAAAAGACAACCCTTCCCCCTAAAATTCCCATGCGACGCCACCCATTTGTAATATGTTAGGCTATGCTGACTTGTGTTACTGTCCGGTCGTTTGTAGTCATACTACTGAAACCGCATGAATTTCACTGATTGTCTTAAGTATGATTTTGACACTGGTAGACTCTACATTAAAAATATTTAATAAAATAGATAATGTTGATTATAATGAGAGTGATAAATATAATATTCTTATAGGCTTAATAATATTATCAATAATATTATACACTATTATGTAATATTTGTTCTATAAATATTTTTGTAGCTGCACAAAATATTAGAACATAGCTTTATATTTTTTTCAGCATCATCAACAAAAGTCTAATCGATATATAATACGAATGTATTCTTAACGGTCTATTTCGTGAATACTTACCTCTTATTTGTGTATCCTCAGGTTGATCCTGACTTCTATTACAAAGCCTGTGTAATGGATACATGCGGCTGTGATAAGGGAGGAGATTGCGAATGTCTCTGTACTGTTGTTGCCGAATACGCCAGAGTTTGTGCTGACAGAAACCAACTCATTGATTGGAGATCTGATGGAAATTGTGGTATGTTGTTAGATACGTTACATAATTGAAAAATTAAGAATTGCATTTAAGATTAGAAAGATGGTGATTATTCGTATGTTTTGTAATAATATTTTAATAAGCATTCTATTGTAATTTGCCAGGTATTATGTGTGAAAATAACAAGGTATATGACCCATGCGGTACACTGTGTGAACCAACGTGTTACGATCCAAATGCTGTTGATAATTGCGTGTCACTTAACGAATTCAACCAAACTTGTTCCGAGGGTTGTCATTGTCCAAAGGGGACTGTTTTGTTGGACGGTACATGTATCCCCGAGGAGGAATGCC
>NW_022695201.1:322865-331511 GCF_011630105.1 Anneissia japonica | reverse complement strand
ATATATATATATATATATATATACATATATAAATCCACTTCATCTTATTTAACATATTGCTACGTTACGTTATAATATTTCTTTGTTGATCCTTTTTAGCGTTTGTGAAAAAGGTGGATATATGAGATGCTATGGTCCAGGATGCACAACACGTGGTAAGTGGTCATTCGATCAATTCTGATAGTAAATGATTATAATGAGTTATATGTGCACAGCACCTACCGGCAACACTACTAACTATTACTACTGCTACTTACTATTAATAATAATAATAATAATAATAATAATAATAATAATAATAGTAATAATAATAATATTAAGGTGATAATCATCATCATTACTGTCATAATTATCATCACTCATTGAGGCTGACTTAGCCCTATTCCTCGCAATATCATGAAATAAGGCTTTGTTTGAGCTTTTTGCACACTGCAAAGCTTACTAAGCACTAGTACAAATTAGTGTTCAATGGGGAATATGAAAAATACGTGGAGGGTAATGATGACATCGCGATTGACTTATAATAGTGATTAAGTAGTTCAATAAACCTTATTCAATTATTTTGATGTATGTAATCACTTGCGAATTTTTTTTCGCATGTATTTGAGTACATACTGAATATTCAGTACGATAACACGTCAGGCAGGACAAAACATCACTCCTATGATATTTTCCTGACGCAAAGACATATTGAAATAACATTGCAGTACCCATTGCCAGGGGCGGATTTAGGGTGGGGCGGCCCGGCACTTTTGGAAGGCAAAAGAAAGAAAAAAAATAAAGAAAAAGGAAAAGATGATAGCCCAGAACGCCTCAAATGTTATTTCCAGGCGTCTAGAACACAAACATTTCGCGGGGGCATGCCCCCGGACCCCCTAGGGTAGATCGAACCAACTTTCGGCCCCCTTTAGCCCCCCCCCCCCTTTGGACAAGATGTGTATAAGAGACAGTCTCTGGATCCACCCCTGGTTGCTTCTTGGGAATAGGAATCAACACTAGTCACCAACTGCAAGCTCGGTGCCCTAGTGCTTATGACACCAGGCTATAATATCTGGAGGTCATGGGTTTGATTCCCCCAAGTATTTAGGAACGTACTGAGTATTCAGTACGATAAGACGTCAGCTAGGGTAAAACACCACTCCTATGAAAACCTTATTTAAGTTAAATTATAAAAAGAAATGTGTATGTTTTAATTGTGTTTTTAAATAATTAGATTAGTACCCTAGGTCTATTGAATTTTTGTGATTAATTGGAAAAACAACTTCGGCTATGATAAAGACTCAATTCACATCCAAAATATTTTTTGTTTGTTTTAGTGACCACAGAGAAAGAACCAACCACTCTTGAGCCAACTACATACAAGCCGACCACTCATGAGCCAACGACACAGCAACCAACTACAGCATGTTCATGTCCACCAGAATACCACATGTGTGACTGCAATAGCTGTATTCCAAATGAGAATGTCTGCGACAATGTGATACACTGTCCAGATGGTTCTGATGAGAGGGATTGTCCATGTATAGACAACGCCGGTGTGGCAAGAGAGGTAAATAATACATTACCTCTTTTAGTGCCTGTGTACACGCTATACGAAAATGATATTTAAAACTTTTATTTTGTTTTATCTTCAAACAACGCGCTTAGTTTTATGTTGATTTTCTAGAAATAATTTGAATTGGAATTTTTATTGAGAGAGCGGAATGTCAAAAAAGGAAAGGCCTGTGCGTGCACTGAACCATTGATATCCTTTCCGATACTTTGGTCTTAGTCTATTCCTGCTCTCCTTGTATTATAATAATGTATGACATTTATAAATTATGTGTGCAGTAGTGCCATGTGCATATTAAAAATGCAGTACACCCTTTGAATATTACATTGGGATTATCTCTCCGTGTTCAGCCTGACCTACCACTAGGAGGGCTTGCTAAAAGTAAGTCCTGAGACATTTGAAACCAACCAACCAATAAGTTTTATCAAGCATAGTATACTTTATTTTGCAGCATGATGAGTGGTATTGGGAGTCGCAATGCAAACATTGTCGTTGTATAAATGGAGAAACAGTCTGCAACAAAACATGCACAGTATTATGTGATCAGGTAAGGTTGAAAACAAAATTAATTAACTGTATATGTGGCACAGTTGTTAAAATCTTGTCTTTCAATCAAAAATGGTTGTAAGCTGGATGGCTGATACGCAAGTTATTATTTTATTACGACATTCGAAAAAAAGATAATGCCATTGGAATTTTGTGCACTAGTGCCTGTCGAAAAGTTGTACAAACCAGTCATATAATAAATTAGCTTTGTGCAAAATAAAAGAAGATAATGATAATCATATAGAGTACCACAGTCGTGTCGTCACGACGCCAGGTGGCGCTCTCTGGCTCTCTCTCTCTTATTAATAAGTCCATGATTTTACCATCAAAATGTACTAAAAATACAAAAACTCGAATTATATTAGTTATCGAACACACATTTAATCATCAATTATAATTTACAAAGTAAAAGTGAGATACAACATCTTAATAATTAAGTTAGAAATTGGGATCAATGGTTTGTCAGTGGAAAAAATGGCGCCCGGTTGGACCCATTTTGCAACGATAGCAACGGAGTAGTACCACGCGGTATCGTGACGTAGCACTGTAATACTCTATAGTGTACATTACACCAATTAGTAGTGGTGTTGATAGATTATAACGATTTTTACATAGGCCTAAATGGACCGAATAGGACCAAGTTTTCGTTAGCACAACTTTTTAAACTAAGCAAACTAGGATCTCAAATCTGTTTACTTTCTATATTTACTTCAGTCATCAATTCTCAAAACTTATGAAGATAATGAAGATAAATGCTGTGAATGTATACCAGGTAAGTGAAACATTTCTATGAATATATATTAAAATATGAAATTATTTTCTGAAATTAATAAAATGAAGTTCAAAATAAGAATCACTCTGTCCAGTTACAGAGTATAAGCAAAAGTATAGAACTGCCAGAGGTCCGACTTTTAAGGTTTCGTTGGAACGTAATCCTACTTTAAAAAAGTAATATCACGAGCCAGAGGGCGTCATTAAAAAGGTGAGTTTCGAACTCTATTCCAATCAAAGATCTTATAATTACAAGATCTTTGACTGGAATTTTAATAGGGCGCCCCCTATTGCGTAGTAGTACTTTTTCATTGTGTGCAAACAAAATCAGGGCAGTCGGACTCTCGTAATTTAATTCTACACTTTTTGATATACGCATATAAGCCGTCATTAATTATCATATCTCCATAATTTACCATACGTCTTCTCTAAGCTTCCTTGCATAACAATATATTATTCTGTATTTCAGTGACAACAGTTGTAACCACCACTGTACAGACAACATCAGAGCGTAATTGTTTTTAATTGTTTTTGTTCTTGATTATTTTTTATCTAAATGGTAGAGTTTGACACTTGTTGATTTGTGTAATTTAGTGGACAGTTTAAATGAAAGCTACAGGTCTATCACTGGCAACTTGTGTATGCTATAAATGTAGGCCTATGTTGATATATTGTGATTTTAGTTGTGTGCCTGTAGTGATACATATTTATTTTATATAAACTTAAACTCTCCGTAGCGTAATTTTTGACTTCATTATTTACCTTTTAAAATATTTTCTGAAGATAATTTTAAAACATCTTATTTCTTAGAATTTCCACATTAATTCAAAATATCCTTTGAGTATTTTCCAATAATGGCACCACAGCATTGAATATAATTACACTTGCAAAATATTATGCTCTTTTGTTGCATTTCCCATGTATTTTCGAAATGATTGACGTGATAATGAGTCGTTCTTGTATAATTATCTTCTCACAATATTCATATAATTCAATATTTTAGATTAAATTGGTGGTATGATGTGTGTAATTAACAAAATATCTGTGTTCGTTATTTTCACAACAAATATCGTACATACCAACATTACCTTGCTACTATGAAGATAATATTATTTACCTGTGTCATCTTATAATTCATAGCTTGCAACTGCAACTGTATTGGTAACTGTGATGGCAGTGACACGTGCGATCCACGTGCAGCATGTGGCGCTCATTGCAGTGCATCTTGTGAAGAGGGTTACACATGGAATGGAGAGCATTGTTTTAAGCCCCCTACTGGATGTTCTTGCTACCACAATGGCACAACTTATGAGGTATACTATACATAATTTTTTTCTGTTAAAAAAAAATTAATTTGGTTTATTGTTCTGCGTCGGTTATCGTGCCCCATGTGTTATAACCTACCACCACAACATTGATACAATTAAGCCAATATAGACTAAATTACAAGTATAAAATATACAAATATTGATTGATTTTGAGTGCAATGGGAAGATTATTAGTTGAAAGAGAAAATGTTACATCGAGGCAGAGTTTATGTCATACACTTTAAACAGATTCTTGTCATTACAAATGATAAGATTACAAGGAGATTGACACAAATAAAAAATAATTATTAAATGTTCTAAACCTAATGAAAAGTATCTATTTAGTTATACTATTGTATATTTTCGACTGTATAATCCACACATTTTTTCAGTCTGGGAATTGGACGTTCTATTAGCCATTAGATTACAGCTATGTCTTCGTAGCAAGGTGCGCCTTTAATATGAAAGGTCTCAGGTTCAATAATGCACGGGGATACCAGGGGCGGATTTGGGGGGGGGGCCCGGCCCGGCCCCGGCCCCCCTTTGGGAGGTAAAAAAAAGAAAAAAAAAAGAAAAAAAGAGAGAAAAAGAAAAAAATGATAGCCCAGAATGCCTCAAATGTTATGTTCGGGCGTCTAGAACACAAAATTTTCGCGGGGGAATGCCCCGGACTCCCTACGACAGTGTTGTCTCAATCGGCCCAACTTTCGGCCCCCTTTCCGCCCCCCCCCCCTTTTGGACATTTCTGGATCCGCCCCTGGATACAACACGTTTTTCGTGCTTATAAATATAAGCTTCTTAATAATACTTTTAATAGTTATAATTCATCTCGTATTAGATGTTTTGACATCCAGTATGGTTTTATTACTTGCTGTAAGTGTTTTAGTTAACACAAATAAACGTTTAGAAGTACTTATAGGCCACCGGCTGTAAATCAGAAAAGGCCTAGAAAATGGATTTCGTTTAGTTGACTATAGTAAATATTGTTAATTAAACATGTTTCCCATACTATACTAAAAGTCCTTCCATAAAATCTCAAGACGGTTTTCACAACGACCCCCATCAAAGTTAGCCCCTCCTACCAAAAACATAACTTTTTAGGGTGGCTACATTTGGGTAGACATATCTTCTCAAATTGCTAACCAAATGTCATCATAATTTTTATGTGGGTAGTCACACACAGAAAAAAAATTGAACCAACAAAAGTAATCCTACGTTAAATGAATTTAACTGAAAAAGTGTAATTTATTTGTGTACTTTTGACATTTTTGGTGTCTGTAGCCATTTTTGAATAGTAATATCTGCTTAATTACAGCAAAAATGTTAACTTGCATAAATAAACAGATATTGAAGGAGTGCAACTATAAATGTGTGATTTGTTCATTTTCAATTGCTAATATTGTTGTTCGGGGACCTTTTTCGAAGAGTAATGTTCTTGATTATTAACCATATGTAATAATATTTCTAGAGGTAGTTGTGTGGCTTGTGAACACATTATGTGCGATCAGTGGTGTAACGATTATGTGTCCTGTGCGGCAGCACGCAGGCCTCCTTTCCCACCTAAGGCCGCCGAAGGAGCTCCCCCATAGGGTTCATGATCATGATCCAAAATGAGAGCTCTGTTTATACACAACATAATGTGTCTCTGACCACTCTGTTGTGACATCGACTGTAGGACATCATATTTTATCTAGCGGTGGATTAAAGGGGTAACTGTCGTCCATTCCCCCACTTACTAAATTTGTCCAATTTTAGTGCCATTTCCGGCCATCATCCACAAAATGTGCCACATTAAAAAATGTTCTGGCCACCTCGGGCCCAACTATGGTGGGGAGTCAGAGGAAATCAACCAGTCATTTAATTTTGTGAAACTATCTTCTAATGTACTGTACCAGAATTTAGCTTAACAGCTAAAGGTGTTCAAGTTGTGTGTATAATGTGTACAGTGTGTGTAATGTACATTACACACACTGTTTCATTTACATTATACAGTGCAACAGCGAAAATATTTGCTTTAATAAATTAACACTATAAGCAATTCAGATATGGCATATTGGTTAAAATGATACAGATGCAAAATATAAATTTCTGATAAATATTCCTGTACATTAAACTTCCTTAATAATAGTCATATTTTTCCTTTAACAACTTTAAGAAAAAATACATTTTGTTACAAAATACTTGGTGAATGTACACATATAGTAGAGGTCATTGTTCTCTATTAGTTTTTAATTAGGCCATGTAAAATAAAATAATTATTTAGCATCCCCTCCCTACCATCAGAAAAGCCACCGACCCGATGTTTTATAACTTTTTTTACATAACACTCACAAACTCCATTTAATATAGGTTTGTTTACCACCCGTCCGCACGCTAGCATTACATTTCTATGCTCTATGTTGTTCACAATATACTGTAGCCACATGGCATCCATGATGCCTGTTGTGTTGGAGTGAATTGAGCGCAATTATATAGGTAAAGTTTCTTCTTCTTTGCTTTGCAGTTTTTTCCTTGCGACACCCTTTTTTTCATGTTCGATGTGAGAAAAAAAAAATCAAAAACCTCCCTCCCTACCATGAAAATTGATAACATAAGGATGCTAACCAATGTTTACTCTAAAATGAGTTTTGGCAGGTAGTACTATTTTCTAAAAGGAACCATTAAATAAAATTATTAAAAAGTAAATCAATTCCTATAAATAACTTAAAAATCATTAAAGCATATTTTACCTGATGAAATGAAAATCGCATAACTTCAAAATCATTATATATGTGATCATTGAAGTTTGTATTATTATATGTCTTCGTAGGAAGGGGCGGTATGGGAATATGGAAATTGCTACTCTTGTGTTTGCCGAGAATATAGGGCTGACTGTGAGCCTAGCTGTAACATCAGGTCATGTGATGAAGTAAGTGGTAATGAGACAATGTATAAGGGTTGCTTAATCTACCCTTCCCAAATTTGTGTTTGATTTCGGCAAAGACTACTGCAACAAAATATTGTGGAATAACACCATCAATATTCAGTACAATGTCGAGAATAAGTCGCTGTCACCCACAGAATGTGCTCCCAGAATAAATAAAAAAATAAACTAAACTTTAAACAGAAAAAATGAAATGCCGAAGCTTTATGTATGTGGGTCCGATGTGATAGAATAAATACAACTGAAATTAGATCTAAAGTATGTTTAAAAAAAGTTATATTATATTATATATTAAGTCATAGACGATTGATATTTAAAATATACATATGTTCAACTATTTATGTTCTATTAGGGATCTCATCTTGTGGAAGGACTTGAAAACACTTGCTGTTATTGCGAACCAATCAGTAAGTTATGTTTGTAATGATTATTTAAAATTAAAGCATGTTTGATCCTTTTATTTGAATATCTATGGATTCATATTAAAGAGTAATAATGTTTTAAACTTAAGAAATATTGTAATTTCGAAATTATGTTTTGGTTGAACAATTTTTAAAATTATTTTTCGATGTGATGAGGAATGTATAATTAGAATACTCAAATAATGGTAAAAACGGGGTTTCGGGCATAGCCTATTAACGAAAAATTTCTTTAAAACAATTGTTTAAAAAAACTGTTCTTGGCGAGGCATACCATTAAATGTTACATTTTGAAATCAATCAGATTCGCCACTACAATTACGTGTTAAGTTATTTTGTTTTCAAACAATATTAATTTCTTTTAAAACAGCTACCGTTGTAACAACAACTGTAACCACAACACAAATTACAACTCCACGTAAGTAATGTCGTGTTTATATTTCTGTCACATAACAGTTAAGGGTAGAATTTACCTCTCCTTGTCGTTGATTTATGTTGATATGTGGGAAAATGATGACTGTCCCCCTTGGTCATAGCGTCTTTTTAGGCTATTTGGAAAATGCATAAGTAGGACGAGTAGGGTGGTACCCCACTACTGGTTCTGATAGCTACCATGGTAGCTGGCGCCGGTTTACTGGGTTGCAGAGACGCGAAATAACACTTAAATATAATTTAACTCAACTATATATATTTAACGAGCTACTCGTGTCCACACATTGTAGCGCATTGGTATAATGCGTTATATTATGTTTAAATAAATGTACATTTACTTCTTTCAGATCCTTGTCTTGAGGGTATTGTGGAATTGTCGAGCAAAGTAGATCTGGAGTTTTCGAGTGTATTGGAATCACTACAACAAACACCTAACTTAGGTCATTTTGACAGCTTAGCATGGAGCCCTACTAGTATTGATGAGAGCCCGTTTTTTGATTATCATTTGAGCAGTACGGAAAATGTTATCACAGGCTTGAAAATCCGTGGTGACCTTAGCGGTGCACATGTAACTTCTCTTACAATTGGAGCTTACCATGATTTTGACCAATTATTTTTAAAGGTATAATTTTAAATTATGTTTGTGCGTGGGCCTGGATGATATGTTCATGAAATATATATATATATATATATATA
>NW_022695201.1:310804-322215 GCF_011630105.1 Anneissia japonica | reverse complement strand
TGTCTCGATGTCAGAATACTCAAGGAGTTGAAAAAATTGTTCAAGATACGAATACAAGTACAAAATAAATTACACAAGTGGGTAATAAACTGGATAAACAAATGAAAATCTAAAGGTACTAAAAAGACATTCAAATAATCTAATAGAACATTCTTTTACTTAAAATGTATTGTAGAAACATGCACGAGCAATACATTCGAAATTAGACTGTTTACTATGAAGGTATAACAGTGCAATACATATAATTTTGTACATTGATATATAATTAAAAGAAAATAATTATTCTCATATTTACAATCAGGCATACAGTTTGGAATATTATGACACTCCCAGTGGAGAGAACGAAGCAGAGTTGTCTTTTACACCACCAATTCGTGGTGTCACTGAGTTAAAAATTATACCTGAATTATGGGAAAAAGCAATTGCCGTACGAGCTCAACTGTATGGGTGTGCACAGTGTAAGTTTGTCAAACTTTACTTTTAAACATTACAATCTTTATTTTTATTTCATAGTAATAACACTAAAGATAACAAAGTGTTATGCAATAGTACCGATCAATAATTTATTTTTGTATAACAATACTATGCAGCAAAATGTAAATATCTTATTTAATGATGTTATTATTTTTCGTAACTGTCGATTGTCTATAGGCCCTAACATTTTGCATTGTAACTTTGACTTTAGTTTTCACAACGACTACTGAACAACCAACCACTACCACTGAACAACCAACCACCACTGAACAACCAACCACCACTGAACAACCAACCACTACTGAACAACCAACCACCAAGGAATCAACCACAACTGAAAAATCAACCACTGCATTTTATCCACCAACCACAGGAAAAAGTAAGTTGATACCTTGATTTGATTTTGTTTATTGCTGCATAGTGTAAACTACAATCATAATACTTACATCACATTTATCTTGCAATTCGTAAGAGGCAATGGTAAGTTTGTAACAAATTTTGTTGTAATTTTGGCTTCAGGGAAGGAAGATAACCAAACAACTACATCAAGAGTATTCACTCCACCACCGCCGTCTACAACTGCTGAACAACCAACGACCACTGAACAACCAACGACCACTGAACAACCAACGACTACTGAACAACCAACTACTACAGAACAACCAACTACTACAGAAAGTAAGTTAAACACAACATTGACTCTAGCTCTTAATTCTGTCTCACAGAAGCTAGCTTAATATAAATACTGACATTTGCAAACGGTTGTCAACATCTTTAGTTGTGAGCTTAATAATTTTTTATTTCCTTTTATATGTTATGATTTCTTATTGTAATTGGTTATGTTTTTTTTTTGCAGTCAAGAATCTGAATCAAACTACTACACGCAAGGTTACTAAACTATTTACACAAACTGAAGCGACCACAGAGAGACTAACCACAAATCGTACGTAATACGTTAATTACGGTAGAAAATTGTTTTATATGACTAATATATACATTTACAAAAATTTTACATAATTTAAAAAGCTGTAAATATGTTTAAGCTCTTCGATAAAACTTCATATGGAAGAATGATGCTGATTATTGTTGTTATTATTATTGTTAATATCGTTAGTATTATTGTTGTTATTATTATTATTATTATTGCAAAATACTTTAGTCAATGTAGTGCATCAATGAATAAATAACAACAGAATTCACATAGTTACGGTATTTGATCAGAACAGTCTCCTGAAGTCGTTAACTATATTGTATGTTGTACCATTTTGCTTCTATTTTTTATATCAGTTTATATAATGTTATTGCTAAAATGAAATTGGATTTTATTTTATTTATTGTAAATGCATTTAAAATACAAAAAGATAAGAAATAATCATAACTGATCATATCATAAAGGGGCATATAATAATAAAACAATGAATATACCGTAAATTTATGTAGAACAGAAAAGTATCTTGATTCTTATATATTTACTTATTTCTCCATAATAGGCCTAAATAATACTATTTAACATAATTAATCCTACTGTCTCATTTGCTAAAGTGTAAACGTAATCAGATTTCGTCAATGACCCCCAAATATTCTGTCAGCAAAATGGTTAAAATTAATAATAATAATAATTGTCGCTCATATACTTTTATGCATTATCTTTGTTCAATTTGATGATGTATTTCATTTGTATTTTTTTGGTGTAATTTAGCTTGTGATGAGGCCATCGGTATGGAGAGTGGCTACATTCCTGACAGTGCCATTGAGTACTCATCCAATTTAGGTGGAGCTGGACGATTCAGACACGAAGGCTCGTGGTTGCCTGTACCAGAAGACACTCTTCGTTTTGTTTCAGTGTCTTTCCCTGTTGTGGTCGAGGTCACAGGTGTAATTTTTCAAAAGGGCCTAAGTGGTTATGTCCGTGAGTTTACTGTCTTCTATATTGATGCAAATGATGAACTCCTTTCCATTTTGGACGATGATCAAAATGATAAGGTGAGGTTCCAGAAAAAGAATTGTTATTTATTTCTGTTCCATACACAAATTAAAAGGTATGTTAATATCTTGTGTACATTTTAGTTTTACTTAATATTAAACACGGCTCCCTCCAATAATCATGGGAAATCCAGAAAACTTCCATAGAAAATGTATTGTGTTGGGCCATTTGAAATTGTAAGTAAAGTTATGCTGAAAATATGTAGGTAAACAATAAAATAAGCTCGGTTGATTTTCGTATTTAATTTATTGAAAATGATTGGCTATAACAAGGATACACTAGACTAAACTTTCGCTTACGATCTTCGAAGTTTATTCAAAGAATTAAAAAAAAATAGATAAAAAAATAAAAGTAAAATGCATTTGTGTAGTATAATGGTAAATCTTGGCTCTCAAAGTAAACAACAGCAGTGATTATCAACGAATCCCGTCAATGACGGCCATGTGTTTTCAGAAAAAGACGGCGACTACAACAATTCAGCTACCGAAACATTCAATGATTGTACTGTAGACCTACATCGTCTTCTAATTTTATTTATTTTACTTGGAGCTATATATGACTATATATATAAAACTATATATATATGTATATTATATATATATATATATATATATATATATATATGTATATAGCATACATAAACACAAAAAATATAATAATAATATTAGTTTTACGTTAACAATTCTTTATTTAAATAGTTTTTTCTCATCCGTTTTCTGTTATTTTTACATGTATTGTCATTTTACAATCAGGTTTTCAATCCTGAGTACAGTAATGACGGTATTGCTGAAGTTGAATTTCCAGAAATGCTAAATCTTAGACGTATTACCATCAAAGTAGGAGCATTTGAAGACGCCGTCGATCTTCGCTTTGAGCTTATTGGCTGTCCATATGGTAAATTTAAGCTTTAGTTTTATAAGTATAACAGAGAGTAAATGATATGAATGAGTACATTTTTATAGTGCTTTTTATTATAGTTTCTAATGTATGTATACTATTTATGTAAGGGTGTACAATATTACTTAATATCAAAATACTATGATATGATGATACACATAATATTGATCATTCATATTTCTATGCGTGATGTTATGACTCTGTGTTGAGCTCCACATAGCGTAAATAGATATCCACTTTAAATGAGAGACGTTTAATTTGATAATAAATTGCTTTAATTCCAGAGAACCCAACAACTACTGAATATCCATCAACAACAATGCCGGTAACAACCGAGCAACTGACAACCACAACAAAGGTAACTACGAGACGATATACACCAACAGAACATCCAACAACGACGAAACCGACAACAACTGAGCAACCAACAGTAACAACAGAAAAACCACGATGCGTCAGGCAATGTGAAGACGGCACCATGATTCCAAATGACAGTCTGATCTGTAATGGAGTCTGGAATTGTCCTGATGGCGCAGATGAACAAAATTGTGGAGGTATGTTTCTTAACCACTGTTGTAGGACCTATTATCAAAACATTATCATGTGAATTAGTTTCTTCGAGATGTCTGAATTTTGTTTCCTAAGTTATCATGATATTGGTCTATAGGGTATCATACTATAGTTCAATATTTTTTCTATTTTTTTCTGGGTCAGTGCAGGGCCATTGGTTTCTATTGTGGCAAAATAAATTACAAAAGTACGTAATTTCAAGTCGAGTCAATAGAAGAGACCTATCTTATATCTATCTATGGGTAGCAAAAGATTTGGAGGTTGGATGGGGAAGTATCAATTGAAATAAAACCCTTGAATTGAAAAGATTACATACATTTTTAACTTTCAAACAGTTTTCAATTACTTATAGAGGTCATAATATTGGCAGGAAAATATATATATAGATGGTTGTTATTTGAACGACAGTTATTTGGAAAGATTATTTTCGGTATTTTAAATTGAATTTATTGAACTTATTTATTTAAAAAGTTAGGATTTACGTAGCAGAATATCTTTGAAAAAATGGTGACTTTAATATTAAGATTTATTGATTACAGGTTCGGAAACAACTACAATAGCATCTACTACTGCTAATATTCCACAAACAACCAAGTACCCTCGTAAGTATGCTAAGAGCACTTTTAACCCCTTTTTATGATGAGTATTCTATTCATATTAAAATGTTTAACATCATGAGCTCGTTATTATAATAGTGACAGTAACCTAGTCCGGCGAGTTTAATGGCCGAGCGGTTAAGGCAGGGCCGCCGCGTAACATACAGTCATAATACCAGCACTGGTTCAAACGGCATACTCGCCTATGTTTCTGGAAACAAGTTTTCTCAGATAAGGACTATAAACCGTAGGTTCAGTGTAAACAATGGCTCAAATGGCAGTACATCTTTCGAGACGAGACGAGTAGGGGGTTACCCTGGAGTACTGGTTTATACAGCCCCTGTTGTGGACAGACGAGAGATAACCAGTACCGTAAGTAAAGCTTAAGAGATAAAAAATTACAAAAACTTACCCTACATACAAAAGACGACGAGACATCAACATTCTCAAATAAAAAAAATACTGAAACTAATTATTATCTAAAATTTTCTTCACAGGTTGTCCAGCAACATGTGACTACGAAGTCACATGCCAGGAGATTGGTGATATGGTATCTGGCCAAAGCTGGAACCAAAATTTAAACATACTACCAAGATTTGAATGCTTCAATAGTTATCAATGTAGTTGTGTCGCTGGTGCTGAGCGTGATTCTCCAAACAACCCAAATTTTTCAGTTCTCATTGGATTTAATTCTGGTAATACAGGATTATGTGTTAGTCGTGAAGAGACGGACTGCGGAGGAAATTGTATATTAGATGCTGACACCATTATTGATGTAAGTTTATTTAGTGATAGAAACATTTTAATAGATTTATGGTCATTAAGACACTTTCTCTTCTCTTCAATCCCAGGGTTGATAAAGTCACTTAATTAAGGCATCAGATTTTTGACATTCTATAAATTGTTAATTTCTCTCTGTTCTCGTGATTTGGAAAACAATAGTAACAATAATAACAGATTATTTTACACAAAGGTTATTGTGTTTTACTTCTTTATCGATTTTTTTTATAGGAAGGAAATACTGTCACACGCAATGAGTGCGAAGTTTGCGAATGTGTGTATGATGCTAATGTTGACAAACTTGTTGCCCAGTGCAGCAAGCAGTGTGATTTAACAAAGAAAGACTGCTCTCAGGTTAGTCTTATTTAGTATTGGAGAGGTTATTCATAAGCACAAGACTAAAAATAAAAAATTCAAAATAGCTCATATTGCTGATATTAAAATCTCAAAAGTGAATAATATTGCAAAACAGATTAGAATCAACAAATAAAAGACACAAACATGGGCAAGACATTAAAGCATAAATGTAAAATATACAGGAGAGAAATGCATAACGAATAAAATATATATGATATTTTACAAAAAAAAACCAGAAATACATCCAGTATCAAACCCATAACAATAACGATATGGTGATCAATTCAAACAATATAAAAATGATATTCAATTTCGTCTAACTTAAAATGATAACAAAGTCATATAATCAAAAGAAATCTGTAAGCCTCCGACAGTACAAATAATGCAGATTCAGATATATTTATTCGGATAATGAATGATTGCTATTTTCATTAATTTGGCAAACAATTTTATTTGGCAAATTTGTGTTTATTCTATTTGACAGCAAGGAATGGTTTTGTATGCGCCTGTGGGAGAATGTTGCAGATGTGTTGAACAACAAGCAACCGAGCCACCATTTACAGGTATTATTGATTATAGGTGTTCAGTTGCCAAACGTAATAATTACCTCATGATGATGTGCACGTTGAATCGTTTAGATCCTGTCAGATCTGTTGGTTCCTGGTTGAAATTTTATTGCTACCCTCCTTGTGTTTCAACTGAATGGCTTAATAGGCCTAGTGTACCTTTTCCAAATAGGATGTTTAAGCCATTGTCCACATGTGCAATATGGCCCGTGTGCATGTTATAACGCAATAAACCTTAGAAGAGTACGGTAGGAGATTATTACTATTATTATTATTATTATTATTATTATTATTATTATTATTATTATTATTATTATTAATTTTTATTATTATTATATATTATTTTATTATTTATTTATATATATTATTTTATTTCTATTTTATTATATTTATTATTCTATTTATTTTTTCTATGTTTCCTATTTATTATTTTATTTGTTTTTCAACATGAATTTAATTTACACGTAATAATGATCATAGATAGAGGATTTTTCAGTTTGAGGTCACACACACCTAACCTAGTTTAACCAGAAGACCGAAACCAAAAACCAGTATATATATTGTGCATAACTTCATTTTCAAGAAAATTATATTATTATATACAGGCGCCTCGACTACGGCAAATACTGGTGCCTCGACTACAGCTAATTTTCCACAAACAACCATGTATTATCGTGAGTATACTTTGATATATTGAATTAGGAGATTTAAGATCGAGGTGCTACTGGTGCCCTGAAAATTATTTTCATACCACCATCAAAAACACGGCCTTATATATTTCTGCCATTTTCTGTTCTTTCTGTATACAATACAAAATTACTCTCAATAGCCATTATCATGTATTTACGTAATATTAAACCTCAACATGAGAGCACTTATTAAAACATTTTACAAATTGGATGATTTGGTGGATAGTTTATTCACTTAGACATGAATTATCTTGCAATCGACCTATATTAGTGGCAAATAAATAAATGAGCTATAATTTGAAATGTTTGGTGAAAAGTAATACTGTATATTAAGGTTTATTTAGATCTGTGAATTTTTAATATTACTACTGTATTAGTTTATTGGGCAGTATTATGAAGAAGAGATTTGGACATGTCAAGTATTGGAATGTTTATTGTGTATATTTTCTGTACTAAAACTTCTCATCACATGATATTGCCTACAGGAATTGGCAACATAGAGCGTCTATCGTCATTATGCAACACTGGTTATTCTTGTTAAATATAATCAGAAACTTGTTTGTCTCTATAGCCTCTATGTGTGTACGTAATAACCAGACATACGCCGAAGGTGAATATTACGTTGCTGCATGTCAGCAGTGCACTTGTGTGGAGAAAAGCACCAATAACTATGCTTGGTCATGCCAGACGCTCCTAGGCTGTTCTAACGAACCATGTGTAGTAAGTAAAGCAAAACAAAGCAACAATTCTGTGATTTACCTTACTTTAATTTGGTTGATTAATGTACAAAATAGTTAAATCATTTGATATTATCAATCTCAATGCAATATAATGTATTTATTTTGTACCACCAATACGTTTTAATACTCTTAATATTCCGTGTATAACCGCATTTATTACCGTATTTAGTATGGTTTTAGCAACGCCAAAACAAATTACATTTTTCACTTGTTTATTCGATGGCGCTAAAATTTCATTGAATTCTTTATATGAAAAACACTGTAAACTAAAACTGATACCATAATTTGCATTGATAAATAAAACACATTGTTCACATTAAGATTAGAATTCGAGGTCCTCTAATTACCCTATGCTTTGCCATCTTGTATATAATTCTAATGTGACATTTTTAAATTTATTTTTGTAGTAAGGACGCATTTTTTAAGTCATTGCTTAATTCATTGATATTTATATTCAAATTCTGTTGGGGAACAGTACGGTTTTCTTGAACAACTATTGTGTATCGGGTCTGGTGTTTATCTAAAACAATAGCTTATTCATGGTATAATTATTTTATATTTTAGGAGGGAACTAAACTGGAGATTGTGGACAACTGCAAAACATGTAAATGTAATCCATTAACGAGAATGTATGATCTAGACTGTGTTGACAATTGCGACCTTACTTGTAACGAGGTATGAACAGTTTCCATGCATAATTTCTTTAGGTTTTGCATTATTTTTGTATATTATGTTTCGGTCTTACTATGTGATAAAAAAATACTAACATCACTTCTATGTGGATCTATGGCAACATAAATTGGTTGAAAGTGAATTAAAATGAACTAAAATTGATTTGCGTTTATTATAAGAACGAATGAATCTGGGACCTATTAGGTCAGATACTAAAAACACAAGATAAAACTCCCCACAGATAAAAACTGTATCACGATCAGAGTAATGTGTGGATATGAGACCATTCAAAGGCAAATGTCCGAGGCCAGACGTACTAAAAATCTATCTATCTGAATGAAACTTTCTGGAAAGTTTAACCAAGTTACAAAGAAGAAATTATTAAATGGCGATGATCTAGATTCCGATAGGAATTTGAAGGCCATTTAAAGTGCTAACGTCCCAGACTTAAAAAAAATATTTAGTATTTTTATTTTCCTTGTGTTTTTTACTTCGTACTTTTAAATGACTTTTTTTGTTGCAATTTCAACATCATTTTTCTTTATGGCAACGAGGAAGAGCCAGCCCTATGTTCTGTTGCACTAGCAGACATAGTATGTCTAGTTATTTTTACTACTGTTCCATTGGGTTAATTGAAGGCACTACGTTATATAAGGGACGAATTGAAGGCCCTAATGAACATCTTCGAAATATAATTATATATATATATATATATATATATATGAAATTATATATATATATATATATATATATAATTTTTTTTCAACCACTTTATTAAAAAGGATAAAACATTCAGACAAAACCTAGGTCACAAGCTTACCCTGCAAAGCAGGAGGCAAGGCAAGGTAACGAAAACATAAGGACAAAGACAAAAAAGGTTTAAACATCATAAAATCAGCAACGGTTTAAAATAATTTTTTCAAGTTACATCGTTACGAGGATACATCATGCAGGATATTTTTATAATTCAGGTGTCATATATCATGAGTTTTGTTTTTTCAAAATAATAAGATAGAGGTGGTGGGGACCAATTTGTAAATTTCCTAATTGCTGTTCTACAAAGGTCCTCCATGATGTATCCCGTCGCACTCTTTGAAATGTTTTTTCCACATAGTATGTCTAGACTTCCCTTAATATCGCTTTCTACTGAGTATAAATATATAATATATTTAATCATTATTTGTTTTTAAGAATGAAGAGTTGGTAAGAGGGGAAGACTTTTGTTGCTATTGCAGTAAGTACAACTCAAACGTAATTTAAGATATGAAAACATGCATTATATATTATAGCCATTGTTAATTACACAATACACGAACAGGTATGTACAGTACAGGTAAAATTATGTGTTTTTAATATACTATCTATATTGTAATATTTTCAATATCAAAACGAAGTTTATCAACTTCAAATGACATATCTTTTTATTTATACAGCCAGTTTAATTAAGCATCTATGCAAAGAGTGTGAGCCCTATATATAATTGATGCATCTGATATTTGGCTTACAAAAATATATTCTCGTTCTAAATATCAATTAAAATCTAAAAACTTGACCAAAGATACAGAATGAGAAAATTAAATATTAATTTGTTGCTCAAAACAGAAAAGCACCGTATCTTTGGTATAGGCTTATATGTATTGAGCGTGAAGGAAATTATTTTATTTCTAAGACTGATATTTTACAGATTCTGAAACAACAACACAAGCACCAGTTGCTTCTACTACTGCTAATGTTCCACGAACAACCAAGTATCCTCGTAAGTATGCTAAAATACTTTGAATGAAGTTGACTTTCAAATATGGCAGTAGCATATAGATACTCCTTTTGGCAGATCTCATATATTAACCTCTATTGACCTGCCTTGTCTTCTGAATCATTAAACTGTGTTCTCGTAAGTTTATACTTGATTTCTCCATGGAGAATAGTGAATGTGTACTTATATCACTGAGGCCGTTACGCGCATTAACTTGAAAACCTGTAACATGTCGCCACGTAGACGTCTAAAGGCAAGAGTTGGTAAATTCAACTTTTTAAGGCGGGTTTTATCCATAAAAACCATAATCTTGTCACCTAGGATAGCTTCCATCAATTTACATGGCACTGCATTAAGCTCATACATTTGTGGTTTTCATGTGATGATATTTTCACTTTAAAAAAATTGCAGTAACATCAGTCGTTATCCACTCATATGGAACTGTACCTTCTCTTAATGACTTATTCAAAATCTTCGTAAGTGGTTCTGCAATTTCATTTGCTAATTCTTTCAGGATACGAGGGTGTATACTATCCGGACCTTGTGATTTTGAAGCATTATATCTCTTATGCAAACATTGTCTTCTTTGTAGATTATAGCTAGTTTATGCCTCTGGCCTGTAACCAACTTACTAAATAAAAATGACTTAATGTTAAAAAATGAAAAAGTATATATGTTTTGATTATTTTAAAAAGTGTTTGCATTACGCAATATTTATATTGTTAAGAATTTTAGACTTAACTGTATATTTTTGATAGGTCTATCTTGAGAGTAAAAGTTATTGAGCAGATCTTTCAAGGTCCGCTTATTTCTTGGCTTTACCAGGCCTATCCAAAAAATGTACACCAATCAATTGATGACATCTATTGAATAAATAAATAAAAATAATATAAGTAATCTTTCTTCACAGGTTGTTCAGCAACATGTGACTACGAAGTCACATGCCAGGAGATTGGTGAGATGGTATCTGGCCAAAGCTGGAACCAAAATTTAAACATACTACCAAGATTTGAATGCTTCAATAATAATCAATGTAGTTGTGCCCCTGGTGCTGAGCGTGATGCTCCAAACAACCCAAATTTTTCAGCTCTCATTGGATTTAGTTCTGGTAATACAGGACTGTGTGTTAGTCGTGAAGAGACGGACTGCGGAGGAAATTGTATATTAGATGCTGAAACCATTATTGATGTAAGTTTATTAAGTGATACTGATATTTAAATGGATTGCTGGTCATTAGGATGCTTTCCCCTCAATCTCAGAGTTGACTTTTTTTACGTCATTCTCCATGAAGCCACTTAATTCTTAAAGGTTGCTGCCATTACTGTATATACAT
>NW_022695201.1:274126-310772 GCF_011630105.1 Anneissia japonica | reverse complement strand
GACTTCAAAACCAAAGACAAAAACAAAACCAAAATAAACCCCTCCCCCAAAAAAGGCATAAATAAGTATAATGATATAAATAGGAGATTATCTTACCCATATAGATCTGTTATTATTTTTACTTCGTTTTTAAAATGTCACTTTTTCATTTCTTATAGGAAGGAAATACCGTCGCACGCAATGAGTGCGAAATTTGCGAATGTGTGTATGATGATGCTGTTGAACGACTTGTTGCCCAGTGCAGCAAGCAGTGTGACTTAACAAAAGCAGACTGCTCTGAGGTTAGTCTTATTTAGTATTGGAGAGTTTATTTAAACTGTGCACTGTTGCTGCACATTCTCATAGCTATGAAACTATTTCAATAATGGTTTATTTGGTTATATTGTTATTAATAGTGGTGATAAATTGCTTGTTACAACAATAAATGTTTTTTTTTTATGGATTTTTATTCATAGTACAAGATTAAATATAGAAAAATAAAGAAATCACATGGGCTAGGGCTGATTATTATTATTATTTTTATTATTTATATTATTATTATTATTAATATTATTATTATTATTATTATTATTATCTTTATTATTAAACAGACAAGTGTCAACTAATGATAGATTCAAACATGGACAAAATAAAAACAAGCAATAAAAAATTAAGATAATGTAGTATTAAAACGAAATGTATAAAGGAAGCTGTGGTTGTTGAGTGAACAAGCCTCCATATTAGTTTATTTTGACAACATTTTTATCGCTAACTAATATTGAAACAGTTAGGAAATTGGCAATACATGTGGCCTATGTATAGATGAGAAAATGAATAGTCATTGCCACACAATTTCAATTGACTTTAGTGTTTGATATTTTCATATACTGTATTTAGAAAACTGTTTTAAATTGGCAGTAAATATGAATCTCTTGATACTCTCAAATTTTTGTTTCTGTTTACAGATAGGTACTTTAATCTGTTTTTACTTGGTAAATGTTAATTTATTCTGCCTAACAGGAAGGAATGGTTTTGTATAATCCTGAAGGAGAATGTTGTAGATGTGTGAAGGAACAAGCAACAGAACCACCATTTTTTACAGGTACTATTGATTATTAACATTAAATTAAAAAAATTAATAATTACCTTAATTAGAACTCAGCTTATCTAAGTTAGCTAAACTGGTGGTAGTCACTGTATGTACGCTGAACCTTAGAGATCCTGTGGAGTGTTTTGGGTCAATTTTTAATGCTTTTCAACCGGATGGCTGTAATACAAGTTACTATGGCGCACCGTTTTTTTTTTTTTTTGGTTTGTTTAAGCAGTTGATCTTATGTGCAATATGGCATATATGTGCACGTTATATAATGCAATACAATATAGGTATAGGTAATAGGTATTGTCTCTTGGAGTACTGCCCAATACACCACCAGGAGGACACACAAGACAAGTTTTAGAGTTATTAGTATAATCCTTGGTGTGTTTTGTGCCAAGAATAACCTTATTCTAATCATATCCTTACTTTAATCCTATCCTATCTTTCAATATATTTTCAAATAAAAAAGTATGAAGTAAACAAGTTTATATTTTTTGTGAATCATTTAACTATATGTCGGTATTGAGAACTCTCCTCCTGATGATCTTGAATCATAATACTTGTCTATTACTATATTATGTGTATATTACAGGTTCTGAAACAACAACATCAAAAACAGCTTCGACTACTGCTAATGTTCCACAAACAACCAAGTATTTTCGTGAGTATGCTCAGATATATTCAGTTATCTTCGACTGTTTAATAGTACTCATAGTTTATATGGGTGCAGTGGTAAGGAATTGAGAAGTATTGGAATGTGTATTAATAAAGATAATTATTTTCCGTACTAAAGCTTGTCATCACATGATAATAAAGGGCCTATCATCATTACGCAGTAATTTAATTAAAAAAAACTTTTTGCTTTCTATAGCTCCCATGTGTGTACGTAACAACCAGACATACACTGAAGGAGAATCTTACACTGCTTCTTGTCAACAGTGCACTTGTGTGGAGATAGGCAAAAACAATTATGCTTGGTCATGTAAGGCGCTCCTAGGCTGTTCTAACGAGCCATGTGTGGTGAGTAAAGCAAACAATCCTATATTACACCGTACCTTCATTTTATTAATATACCATACAGAATACTTAATCACTCGAAAACACCAGAAAGACATATTCCTTTAAAGTGTCGCTTTTCAGGACAAAATTTTCCCAAGTTATTGCATGATGTAAAATTTATTGATAACTCAATATCTATGTAGTTCGGTGTCTAGTCTATTTATTGAATGCTTACCTGGATGAATTAACTAATTGTCTGTGTTTCTGAAAATAAACACCCCTTCAAACAAAATAGAACATTCCTAACCATTACACAACGTTCAAACCGTCTTTCTAGCAATATATTTCCTATATCTCATTTATATACTGCGAAATCACAACTGATTTGTAGATTTTAAGCAAAAAATTGCTGAATGTGATTAATTTATTTATCTTTTATTTTGTAGGAGGGAACTGAAAAGGAAATTGAGGGCAATTGCAAAACATGTAGATGTAATCCAGTAACAAGGATGTATGATGTTGAATGCGTGGACAATTGTAACCTTCAATGCAGAGAGGTATCGGAACACTTACATGAATTATCACAGTCTATTTATTAAGATATGAGGTTAATGATGTGCTTTTTCTGTCAATGTATCCATAATTTGAAAAACAAAACATGCCGGTTCTAGGTTGACATATTAAAACACACATTACTGAGTGCAAATGCAGTTAAAAGGAATCAGTTACTTTTCAGAATTATAAACATATAATTAATTTACAAAGTAATATTTTGAAGAAGATACATATTAATATCCATTTATATATTTCTCTAATTTATCTTATATATTTATTAAGAAAAGATAATATATATGTTGTTGTTACTGTTACATTAACTTAATTATACACCAAAGTGAACTAGTAACAGGAGAGAACATTTGTTGCTATTGCAGTAAGTACACAGTATCTCCATTTTATCATTGTTTATTATGATATGTAACATGTGTCGTATATTAATTTACTTTTTTGGAGTGTTATTTCGGTACCATCATCGACTTAATTTTAAAGAGGCTTGAACTTATGATAAACTATTGAAGAATCAGCCAGAACCACAAAAACACGTTTTGAATAATCGTCCAGTTTTACGATTAATCGTAATGAAAACTATAGCCATCATTACGGAACGATAGTTTTTGAGAATATATTAAACAGGCTATAATCTTTTATATTATTTTCAGAGCCCAAGTATCTGATTTGTATTACAACAGAGAGTCCTACATCAACACCACCCCCGACGACAAAAAGTATGTATTCAGATTCAGTGCATTTAATGTGAGGGGAATTTAATGTCCCTTGATACAATAGATGTGTATTATCTAAAACGTAATCAAACATTACATTTAAAGTTAAATAATGATTAATTGAGTTATATGAAAGATGAATGTGTCTCTGGTGGGATCCGAACCAACTTCTAGTTGTCGGGCGGGTGTCATACCCATTAGCCATGCAGAACTATGGTATATGTGCATATCTAATTCCCGGGCTCTTTCTCTTATACAGCTGACTGAGACGATCACACACAGTGGAGCTGTGGTTGAGCTAGAAAAGCTTATAAGTCGCAGTTGGGAAACTATATTAAAAAATATTCAAATCAAGTTTGCTGCTTAGCAAATGTAATAATAGCAGTGCTCGAATAGGAATATGTTGTATTAATCGTATGAAGCATAGCTCATTAAAGAAAAGTTCTCTTATTTCAGCTGTATGAATAAAAGTGTTCCTGGCAGAATTTCTTAATTAATCTGTGCAAAAATTGCTTAGTATTGTGTTTTTAATATGCCTCTGGCTTGTATGTAGATTTAGTCTGTGAGAAATTGTTTATTATCTGAAATTTAGTTTTATTGTAAAATTGGCAGTAGATATAAATCGCCTAATACTCTCAAATTCTTGTTTCTTAACAGATAGATATTTTAATCTGTTGATGTATGTATTCTAATTTTCTACAGCATCATCCGTAACAACAACTGTAACAACAACAACTATGACCCCAACTTACACCACAACAGTGACAGAAACTACTTTAGTAACAACAGAAGGTATGCACAATAGTAGATCCTGTAGAATGTAGAGGAAACGATACTTGAAGTATATTTATCAGCCTGTGTGCTTTTGTGTGTGTACAAAAAAAATACAATTTTTTTGATGTGAGACATCTATATAGGCCTACTCAGCAGTTATACCAAGGATAATTATAATTGATCTGCAAATTATACGACCAACAGGATACTATGGCATGGGTTAGGGTGGTCAGCATGTAGGCCGTAGACAGGGAATCAGAGAGTGTTTTGCATCGTGTATGATTGAAATAGGTTCTAGAAAAACTACCCAACGTGGTTCTATCTAAAATCGATATGTGTACTGTATAAGAAAACAAATAGAAAGATATTATATTGACTCGTAAAGGAAAGGTAATAATGAATAAATTGATGGCTCACTTTCATTATTGATATTTACTTCTGTTTGTTCTTTCAACATAGTTCCATGTTTGGAGCCATTGATCTCTGATAACATCAAGTATCCTTCAACTATTGAGTATTCATCATTGTCAGCTGGACTTACACCCACTCTTGATATAAGTGAAAATCAATGGAGTACTGAGTTGTCCGAAAACCAGTACGTTCGCGTAAGTAAAGGAACTTATAAGACAATGTTTTTTTTTTTACATCAGAGGATAATGATGATTCATCAAGCCCAATTGGAATCATTAAATTTCCTATCCAAGTTTGTGTATAAATCTTAAAGAATGATTTGTTTTTTGTTGTGAGAATACATTATTTTGATACAATTGGGTTTAGGCTTATGCCTTTCAATCTCAGCTAAAAATGATTTAAGCGTATCAACCCATCTTAGTATTTATACTTTAAACTCTTCTTATACTATTGACCCATGCATTAAAAACCAAATTTTTAGGGCAGCAGTTAAGTTTACGTTTTGAGTCTATAATGCTCACATGAATGTAATTCAAAGCTATGTCTCTGTGAAAGAAGATAAGACGAACATTTAAATAATTTATTTTTTCATCTTCAAATTATGAAGAATTTAAGCAAAAACATTGATATAAGATGTAATTAAGACAATATAATCTTCTTAGCAACTGTGACAAATATGGCATTTGTAACCATTGCGACCACTAAAAACAAGATACTTCTGTGCGAATAAACTTTGAAAAGGCGATTGTTTTGCCATGATGATTTTCTCTATCTAACAAAAGAAATAGGCAATTCTAATTTCCTCTATACTGTAACCAGATAAAAATTGCAATTATTTAATCTAAAATCATGCCTCCTACTCTTCCTAGATCACATTCGAGGATCCTGTCTATGTCACCGGTGTTCGAGTTTTTGGAGAAGGAAATATTGTCAGAAGATATAGGATGCTCTATGGCATGTCAGTGGATAATCTAGAATATGTGATGGATACAGAATCACTCTCTAGTTATGGAATTCCAGCATCAAAGAAGGTGCAGTGATATATTAAACTATTATTGAGAAAGAGCACAATGCAAACTAAATTTCCTCACTAAGAACATCACAAAAGAAATTAACGCCAACCAAAACATGACAGCGAGCAAAAATCAGCCAGTTTGGCTCTCCAGAACACATCCTTAATTGACTTTGTGCTTACAAAAAAACAGAAGAGAACCAAAAATTGACCAATATTTGCTGAAATACTAAATGCAAAATATTGTAAATACTATAGTGATGAATATATGATTTTGCATTTAATTTTAGGTATTTGAAGTACCAAGCTCTGAAGCAATTTTACAGTTAGGCAGCTACAATATTGAAGCTAGAGTAGTGGTCATTGAGCCAGTGTACTTGGGTGTTAGACTTCAGATGAAACTTGAGCTGTACGGTTGTCCATCTAGTACGTCAAACTACCATTTTATCAACTAATACAGTGATCGATCGATCAATCCATCTTTTAATTGATCGATCGACTAACCGACCGACCGATTGATTGATTCATTGGCTGACTGACCCACCATAGCAACAAGTGTATCCCATTGACAGTATTCTACGTTAAATTTCTTATTTAAAAACAACCAAAGACACTCTAAATACACAATTATATTTTAAATAGAAAATGAAATTGAATCCATGCTATAACAAGTTTGGTTAATTATGTTAGTTATCAGTAATTCTATCATAATTGTTATCGATAAATATTTGTTTAGGCATTGTATATACAACACCAGAACCACCAACTACGACAGAACCAACAACAGTTGAAATTACTACAGAGCTACCTACTACAATGGAACCAACTACTCTAGGTAAGTGCCATGGGATACGGTATATCTTGTACATTATGACTCCCAAGGGTCCAGCCCAAAATTTCTGAATTAATCTATTATTATTATTATTATTAGTATTATTATTATTATTATTATTGTGATTGTTATTATTAATATTATTGTTATTATTATTATAATCATTGTTATTATTATCATTGTTATTATTATTGTTATTACCACCACCACTAAGGCATATTGACATCCAACCCTTTATAAAAGAAATCAAGATAACTTAAAAGAAATCTCTATCACTCCGCTGTGATAGTCTGTCCATACTTCAAGTTTAATGTAACAAATATGCGATTGGCCTACATGGGAATGATGATGTTATATTAAATCCATATATTGGCAAATCATTATGTATGTGTCCACATAGAACTTAACATACAGATATTTACTGTGAGTACAAAGACAATACAGGAGAGAACTTAACATGAGATTTTAATTTCTAGTTTGTCCAGACTGTCGTTGTCAAGAAGACTGCTACCACGAATTTTTCTGTCCAGAGGTAGCAGGTCTACCCGAAAAATGTAGTCGTTGCGAATGTCCAGAAGGAACTTCACGTTTGAACAACGGCATGTGTCTTGTTCCAGCCGAACACTGCTCTTGTTTAAATGAGGCAACCAACGAGTACATGCAAGTAAGAACATTTAGTACTTTCATAGGGTTTATAGGCCTACTATTAATACACAAATGTATACTATTTTGCTTTTTATTCTAAAAAACAATATTTGTTTTAAAATCTAAACTTATTATTGGATAATTACATATTTCTTGATATAATTATATTTCAAATAATTATATTTTAAATAATTTTGAGTGCAACAAGAGGCATCACTACTCCAAACTTCTATTTTCATTGTTTGCACCTGTTAGGCTGGTGATACATGGTTAGAAGGCGAGTGCTTTTCATGTGTTTGTTCAGAGGAACACGAGAAACATTGCGAAAATACCTGCTGTAAGTGAATTTTACATTTTACTATATTAGATAGGCTTAAATGTATTAAAAAATCCAGTATTAATTGAGGGTGATGATTTGGTATGCCATGTTGGCTTTAGCTGATCAAGATTTGTGTAGTCAGTGTAATTTGTGTCTACTGTATATTAATATATTTATTTATTTATTGTCATAGTAAACAAATTATGTGATACTTAGAATTAATGTATATGTATCCAAATTATTATTTAAAAAAAAATTAGAAGTATGATTATTTTTGTGGCCTCAAAAATGTTGCTGTTTAACAAATTGCAGATACTACTGTTGTAACAACTATCAAACCAACAACTAAAAGAGTTACAACAATGTTTCCAACAACTGAACTACCAACAACTTTTCAACCAACAACCATGAAACAATCAACTACAACGCCTTGTATTGAGGTATTAAACGCATCCAATGTAACTAAATGAAAACGGGAGTAAGATAATTAAAGAACTTGTCAAATGTTTTAAAGCAAAATAGTACATGCCTGTAAAAAATGACACCGCTATTGTGTATTGAGAGACATGATGATGATGATGATGATGATGATGATGATGATGTGATAAGGCTGGTGGAATGAGGATGGTGATTAGGGCAAATATTGTGGTTATTAAAATGAATACTATATTGGTGCTGATTAAATGGAATGGTGATTATTGCTCTGGTGATAGTGGTGATGATGATTTATGATAATGATTACGATATTGATGATGATAGAGAAAGATATATATATCAATATATCAATATATATATATATATAATATATATATATATATATATATAGATATATATATAATCTTTTTGCTAGGAATTTTATTTTCTTATACAGTTTATATGTGAAATCATATTCCTATTTGATTAATATTGTAGGGATCTGTAACCGTGCAAGATGATTGTAATTCCTGTGCATGTATCAATGGTGAAATATTATGTGGTATGGCCTGCAACAAAGATCCAAAAAGTTGTCCTGAGGTATCATTGACAAATTGTTTTCCTTGAAATGTTTGAAATTATGTTATAGAGTTTATTGTTTAAAATTTTATTGATAAAATAATTAGCATAATCATCACCAACAGCAACATTATGCCATCTTATTCCTTACAATACACAATTTGGATGAACATTTGAATATTTTACCACCATTTTTATCAATTAAGTCTGGGTTCAATGTACATTTTACAAACCTCAAGTTCTTAAAGTTAATATCACTGTTCTATAACTTTTAGGGTGAAATGTTGGTTGACCCTGGTAATGAATGTTGTCATTGCAAACCTATAACAACAAGTAAGTATTAAATTAATTATGATTATCATTATATATCAATATCATTTATTATTCACATTTTAATTATAATCACGACTATTATCATTCTCGTTATTACCTCTGCAAGGAGATTATATTTTTACCGGATTTTCTTTTATGTTTGTGGATGTGTGTTTGTATGTTGTTCAGAAACCTCCTGCCTACAGTTTTAGGTCTATATGCGTCAGATTTTTACATATAATTTCTAATATTGAAGGCAGTTTCTTTTATATTTTGATTACAATCCAGAGTGGGATGTGGAATTCATTTGAAGAAAAAAAAACACGCTAGATATCTCAAAACTGATCTGTATAAAATTTGTGGAAGTGTTAATTTTTTTTTTTTTTTGGGGGGGGGGGGTGTCATTTAAAATGCTAACGCCCCAGACATAAATATCTCAAAAACTGATCAATAGATCTGAATGAAACTTTCTAAAATATTTTATCTTCTTCCAAAGAAGAAATAATTCAATTTTGGTGACGATCCATTTAAACATTCAGGAAGAGCTAATCAAGTTACAAGGAAGAAATGATAAACTTTTGATGACGATCCAGATTTTGGTGTGGATTTGGGGGTCATTTTAAATGTTGAAGTCCTTAAATATCTCAAACAGTTTTTGGAATGGTTTGTAATGGTTCAAGGAAGTAATCATTAAATTTTGGTGACGGTCCGTAGTAGGGTGTGGATGAACATCATTTAAACGCAACTTTCCAGTCCTAGATGTCTTGAAATCTGGTCAAAGGATCTTAATTAAACTTTATTGAATAGTTTGTTATGTTGTACTGATTCAAATATACTACCTGAAACATTCATAAACCACTGAGTTAATAAATTGTTTTCTTTTATTTTTATTTTAGCTGCATTTCCTACCACAGAAACAGGTTAGTCATATATTATGGATACACACATTATATATACAACATTTAGGTTGAATTAATTACTAAATCATATTTGTTATTGATAGTATATAGAGTACAATCAACTGTATATTGATATTTGGTACACTAGTAAATGTACATTGTGTATAAAACAGTGGTACAGAACTGAATGTTTCTGTTTTTAATTATGGAAATATAAATACTCTATTGAAGCAGTATTATTTTATCATTATTGTCATTATTATTATCTTGCCATTATTGTTATTATTATTATTATTATTATTATTATTATTATTATTATTATTATTTCACTATTATTATTATTGTTATTAAATGTATTTTGTGATCTATTCTTTAATTCTGTTATATACATTAAATATATATTTACCACTGTGAAACATAACTTAAGATATAATTGTGTTAACCATCTACATTATAATAATATCATAATCATAAACGATTGACTTGGTCGTGTAGTTTGCTGTCCAGACTTCACTATTGGAGAGCCTAGCTGCTGTAAGAACATGGAAGAATGTAGCATTGATCCTGTATACAGCTGTGGTGTCGGATGTGTATGTGATAGTCCTTTGGTGTTCAATGGAACAAATTGTGTCTTCCCAATGGATTGCCTTTGTCTGGATGAGAGAGGCATTTACCATCAGGTTAGAGATTATTTAGTTATCCTCAACGGCGGCGGAACCTTTTTGAAAGTGAAGGTGGGGGGGGGGGGTGCCATTTCAGAAGGTCCAGTATGCGAGCGAAGTGAGCATCTAGGCTGGGGGTCAGGGGTTGCCAAGGGCCCCAGTGGGGGTCCAGGGGCGAATGGCTCCCTGGCCCGCTTTCGCCGCCGTTGGTTATCCTCGGTCCTGATATCATCACTTATAAGGTTACGTTAATTTTATACCAAGAGCATTTTGTAATAGACCATTCTGCTAAGCCACGCACCTGTGTTTGTATATCAAATAAAATCAAACCAACATATATTATATTATATAACGATTAAATAGTAATTACTAAAAAACATTTAAGGTATTTATGTATATACAATGTTTTAGTAAATATAAATTAAATGGAAAGAGGCATGTGCCCTGTAAGTAAAATTAATGGGAAACAAAATCCAATTAAAACTTGTGATGGGCTAAGGTCTCACAAAACGACGGCGAAAAACGTGCTTGAACACTTGTGATAGTGAGACGTGCGCATGTTTATGGCTCTGTTCTGATTAGTCAATTGTTTAATTATACTTCTCCATGGTTTGATTGACACTCCAGAATGGTTCGTTGTAACGCTCAAAAAAGTATTATGCCTTGTATTTTCAAACTCGATTGTATGGCGATATTGTACATAATATTATATTAAGTTTGTATGCACTTTATATGGAGGCAACATGCCAATAAATGTATATGCCACAGAAATATTTAAGGCCCACATAGTGCTACCCAATGAAGCTACATTTATTACTCACTGTGTTTGCTACACAGGTATGTCATAGCGAATTACAATTCTGTATGTATAATTTCAAGAACCTGAAATAAATTGTAGGCTTATGTAAAATCGTTACCTATTTCTATATTTAAACAGCCATTGGACACTTGGGAGGATCCTGACGACCATTGTTCAACATGTAGATGCTTCAACGATGAGATAAACTGTGAGAGAAGACCTTGTTCGCAGGAGCCTAATTGTCATGAGGTACATTATAATAAGCACACAATTATTTTTATAAACATTTTAAAATTTGTGAAAAGTCGTAATATGGCTGTACAAATTAAAGGCGGGAACATATGTGAATCTATGTTCTAGATTTGTATTAAGCATTTTAATTGAAAATAATGTGCTCCAAAACGGCGGCTTTTTTCTTGTGCTGTATGTTATTTTACAACAATAAAATCATTTAATGGTTAGCTTAAAACTAAATTATCTTTCAGAGTGCACAATATTATCCAGATGGAGCCTGTTGTCCAGAATGTAGAGGTATGCCCTTGCTGAATGTTGCCCTGTTGACTGTTGGCATAGTTACTATAATTTTCTCTAGCTAATTAATATTGCCTAAGCTACTGAATATTACCTTAATTGCGCCTACTATTTGTGGTATTTTTATGATTAGGTGAATAATACACATTTTTCTAAACACACAGTAACCACGCCATTGCCAACTACCACAACAGAAATACCAACTACTACGACGGAAATGCCAACAACAACAACCGAGATACCAACTACTACAACTATGATGCCTACCACCACAACTGAGGTGCCAACAACAACTACTATGACAACCGTTGAACCAGGTAATTTTATGTGACGTTTTAAAATGACGGCACATTAAGTTGTAGTAGTAAGAAACCACATACTTAAAATTTAATCTAGAATACATAATGATTGCTCAGCACTTTAAACATCTTGATACACATTTCCGATGTACAGACCAACCCCACAAAACATTTAGGCCTAAAAACAGAATACGCATATTGTTTCTTTAGTTAACAATTATAAATACAACAACTTATTTGTATATTTCAGAATGTGTGGATCAGATTCGTAACCTGCAAGAAAACCTGGAGAACATGCGTATGACTGATACTGGAGAAGACTCAGAAGGTTTAACAAAGGCTGGTAGCTGGAACCCAACAAGCAATGCATACTTGGAAGTCACCTACTCCCTTAAGGTTATTCTTACTGGTGTAGAAATCACTAGTAACGAGGCTGCAACTGTTAGCTTTACTGTAACATTGTCGACAGTGTCTGACCCACAAGGTTATCAAATTACCGATGACAATGGAACTCCAATGGTAAATGCATATTATATCTTAACGAGTGAAGTGACTTATTAATATTCATTTTGTATTATAAAGTGCTACAGTACAAGCATAATGTTTAAGAGACAGATATTATATAGGCCTATCAAAAGGTATTCTTTTCTTTAAGTATTAATTGAAACTACTATATACTGCATTATATTGTGTAATAATTGCTCGTAGGGTAAATGTGTACTATTAAATTTTTTGAAAAAAAATTGTGTCTTTAATTATTTTTGCAGGAGTTTGTGAAAGAACTGAGCGGAAACAGTGCCACTGATAGAGTGTTGTTTTCTGAATTTGGCATTTCAGATGTATCTTCAGTTGTGATATCTTTCACTGATGTTTCCTCGCCATCTCTTTTATTAGCTATTGAATTTGTTGGGTGTATAGAGACAGGTATGTTTTATACTTAGATCTATATGTTGCCATGTACCAAGCTTAGTATTAAGTTATTGCTAAAGATAAGAATTCTTCGTTTTATTTTCTAGCCACTGTTGCTACACAAAAGCTATAAACTAATTGAAAACGAGCCTTGTTTTTTTTAAATCACGAACACATCTAGGAAACTCGATCAACTAAGACATACAGTGCAGTATTCACATTAAAGGAAACTTGTCACTCTTTAAATCATGTCTTAAAAGTTGATATGTATTATAACATCAGACCTTTTTGAGTAGTAAAGATCAAAAGAATGCTTTTATTTAAAGCTTACATTAGGTCATTAAGTACATTAAGTAGTTAGTATGATTGAAAATTAGTTAATTAAAAAAAATCATCAATCACTTTCGTTTTTAGTGTATACAACACCTTATAAACCAACAACATCAGAACCATCTACAACAGAGTTGCCAACAACTACGGAATTACCAACAACTACAGAGCTTCCAACGACCACAGTGGTTCCAACCACTACGACGCTGCCAACTACCACAGAACTTCCTACTACAATACAGCCTACAACAACACCAATGCCCACTACACCACCATGTAAGTATATTAAAACATTTAATTTATTCAATTCCTATTTAATCTGTCATTTTAAAAAAATAGATTTCTTTTTGAAGGTTCAACTAAATTGAAATAACCTGATGTATTTTCTAGTTGAGTTGATATTAATCAATAATAATGTAATTCACTTAATAATAACATTTATAATATCATTATAATAGTATGTCTAATATATATTTTTATAATAATTTCAACGACGATGGTAGTTTTTCAACCGAGTTCTTATATAGTTCCATGATTTAAAGCTTATGTCGTAATATTAATGATAATACATAATAAAAGAAATATACTGATATAATATAATGATAATAATAATAATAATAAATATTAAATTATAATAATATTACATTTTATAGGTAAGCACAACAAAATTCCATCTGACTGTTACTGTACTTCGACATGCGATGATATTGCTGAAGGAATCACTCAGTGCATAACTACCGAATGCGTCCCTGGATGCAATTGTCCTGAAGGGATGGTAGAAGAAAGTGGTGTTTGCATCACCAGAGAGGAGTGCCCATGTTATGATAGAGAAACGGATCAAGTATACCCTGTAAGTTAGTATACTTGTTTATTTAACTTTTTAAATCATTCTTGCCCTTATTCCTTCGAATAAGTAGGCCTATAATACTTTTGTCTAGTTTTTCGTTCACTTGTTCTAAGTAACTTTATGTCGGTGGTCTTAGGTTCAAATTCTTATGAGGACACTATATTTTAAACAATATATTTAACATAATAACAGATTACAAATGATTTTAATTACATTAACCTATATTTAATGTATATGTTTTGTATTGGAGTGGCACGCCCCATGTTGACAGAGGTCGTATGACATCATTTGACACTCCATAAAGTACATTTTTTTCCCTTTAAGTCACTTACCTTATTATTATCTCATCGATTGCTTTCCTGCTATAACATCTAACATTTATTTTGTTTAATAGTACGGTGAAACATGGAAAAAGGCCTGTGAAACATGTGTATGCAATGCAGAAGGAATTCAATGTCAAATAGATCGTTGCCACATCCGAGAATGCCCTGAGGTGAGTTCTTGTTCCTCAGTGCCTTTAAAGAACGTAATAAACCATACATAAATGAATTAATAAATATATATTAGTTGGTTGGTTTTTTTTAAATATATAATTGTAGCCTATCCATTTGTTAGTAAGATTTATTTTTATTTCAACTTAAAATGATTGCATAAAAACATATTCTTAATAAACTTGTATGTGAATTTTAGGGTCATGTTAAGGTTGATAATCGTAACGAATGCTGTTATTGCGAACCGGTGTCAACTACGTTGCTACCAACAACTATCATGCGTAAGTTAATTGCCAAAAAAAATTAAATCCTTATATTATTGAAAATAAACATTGTCTGATTATGTCAGAGACTTGGATTTGAAAGAAAGGGAATTAAGTGCTCTGAAATATAATCCTGCAACACACATTGCGTACATATTTTAAGCATACCTGAACCTTGTAGTAGACAAAAAGAATTGAGGATAGGCAAGTACTAAGGTCGAATGTGATAACCAAACCAATTAGGCATATTTTATGTAAGTAATATGCATTATATACACTGTTGTTATTAATCAATATGCTTATATATAAGGAAACAGTGCTCAAATCAATTGAAAATTATATATTATTAAAATCATATTATTCAACCACTGTTTTTATTAGTAGTATATATAAATTTATTTATTTATATAAGGATACATGTCAAGATATATTTATTGACTTCCTCTTCCGCCAAATGGTAATGGTATAATCATATAGACATTACTAATTTACATATAGGCCTATTTAAATAGGCATATTATGTACCAACAATTGAAGAAACATTGGTAATGAAAGTTTTGGCTCACCCCGTGTCCTACTGTTCACTTTATTAGCAAATGTTTGGTAAACTGTTAGCAAATAATTAATTATAATTATATATCACGTTTGACTTTTGTAAAACGTTTGGTAGGGGTTTAAAAATATTCCGAAAAAAAATTAATAATTTGATAAATCATTCAAAGGGCTATTAACAAGACAAGCTATAAACTCGATAGTAGACTAATACGTATTACACACCCTACACAGGTCAGCAATACTCTTTAACTCTGCAATGAGTGTTAACGTTATTCCACAATTTGGCATTTTGTTCATATTAAGACTAGATGCAATATACATTTTAAGGAAAGCAGGCCTACATGTGTTTCTGCTACTATTAACCTGAACAATGAGGTAAGGCATGTATTTATTTCCCTGGTAGCATGTGTACCTCCATTCGAATACCGTGAGTTCTGCGAATGTCATGAGACATGCGAATCTCTGCTATCGGGCTATGAATGTACCGAGGTCAACTGTAGAAGTGGCTGCCACTGTCCATCGGGCACCATTCGTGAAGGGGATAGATGCGTTGTACCTGCGGAATGCCCATGTATGCATGGCAACCAGAGATTACAAGTAAGCAGATTATTTTTTGAATTACATATTTATAACATGTGTAACTGGAACTATAATTGTACATGTATGTCTTATACTTTAACTCATGTCATCCTAATAATAGATTTACTATTGAGAAAAAAGTGAAAGAAAGCGTCTATTATTTGGTTTTTTTTTTAAATCTCTAATTCAAGTTTTCCAAGACTTCAGTTTACTATAAAATCACGTTTACTTGATTACTTTGTACACTGATTGATAAGCTGTTTTTGTTTATCGTTTGTAATGGTCATTGTTCTCAATAGAGAGTAAGGGAGAGAAGCGAACGCACGCTCTAGTAACATAAATAGGTTAAAAACTATAAATTTAAGTGCTTTGGTAATCGTACGTCAAAAATAATCCCTTGCTGTAGTTTCTATGTCAAGGCCCAAGGAATATTATTATGATTATTTTTATTTTATTTTATTGTTACTATTTTATTGTTATTTGCTATATTATTTCTCTGTAAAGCGCATAGGGGCAATGTGCAATATGCACTATATAAATTTATTATTATTATTATTATTATTATTATTATTATTATTATTATTATTAACAAGTCATACGACGTATTAAAATCTAAAATATAATTACATTAAATGTAAGGTATTAGTTATTGTTAATGGTTCTATTTTTTTTTATTGTTTAGTATGGCGAAACTGTTTGGGAGAGTGCTTGCGAAAAATGCGTATGTCAAGAAAACCAGGTCATGAACTGTACCAAGACTTGTGATAAAGTCTGTGCTGATGTAAGTTACTTCTTTTTTTCTTTTTTGCAAACCTCAGCATACTTAAGAATTTTTGCATGACAAGCGATGTAGATTTCTCATACTGTGTCTACGTTCAGACTTGGAGATAAGCCAGGCTTGAGTTAAGCCCGGCTCAACGCTAAGCCCGGCTTAACTTTTGCAGGCGTTCAGACTAGCGGGACTAGTCAGGCGCGAGAATTTTCATAATAATGAACCGTAACCACCAAACGTGTTTCAAAACATTGCTAGTGAAACGTACGCTCGCTCACAGCGTAAGTAATGGAATGCTGATTGGTCATTTTGTTACCCGAAGTCAATGCAAGACCCCCGGCAACGATTAAAGCCCGGCTTAGAAAAGTTAAACACGGTGGCACGCCAGGCCTAGTTACTATAGGAACACAGCCCGGCTTGAGATAAGCCACCTAGTTCAGACTGGCAGGTGGATAAACCCGGTGAGTTGAGCCGGGTTTATCCACCTAATCTGAACTACACCTATGTATATTTCATCCATGATAGAGTGGCAACTTGGTTGAGATACCCTGGCCTTTTATTAAAACATTCAGTCAATTCAGTCGTTCAGTCAATATTACAAGTATAATATCCTATTAACTTGCCTTAATGTACCTTGCAACCAGACTCAAGTATGGTTTCCATACTATCGTTGCACGCTTTCGGTGATGCTGACTGTTCGGTCGAAACGGGGAGCCTTCCCGATTGCGTAAGGAACTGCTCGACGCACGGTACGATGGCACTGAAAATACTGTAGCGATTTTATGGAAACTTGCTTTACTTTAAAATAATTGTAAAGGCCTAATCAATCTTTATCAAATTGGTGAGTAACTTCCTATTGCATGAATGTAACGGAACTTAAGTGAAATACTTTTTTGTTTTTATCATTACTGTTTTTGATTGAGGTATTTATCTTTTCGTTTAGAACTTTGTATAGAAATTAACTAACAATTATTAAACATGTTGTTGTTTTTTCTTTTAAATTAAAGAATGAGGTACTAATGTCACCGGAACATGGTTGTTGCTACTGTACGAGAAGTAAGTGTCACGTTTTTATAAAGAATATTAATTATAATAAAATGAAAATGGAAAACATTGAAACATTTATATAAAGCATTGATAATTAATAATAAAACATGTGAACCAAATGTCAAAAAATAAGTAATATTCAGTTCATTTGAGAGCCCCTCCCCTTAGATATTGTTGTTAAGGTCCACAGTATGACAGCCGTACCGTAATATTGTATATCTGTGTATTTGACGTGACATATGCATATACCTTGCCACTTCTTATTGAATAACACGCTCTCATTGGTCAGTTAAGTTTAATTGACACTCCGGATAAGTATGATTTATTAGGTAATGACTTTATTAAAACACAGTTTGTTAATTTACATACGCCACCTTACTTTATACGTTGCAAATTAAAATGTTGTGTCCATCAACAATTTTTAGAAAAATACCCAATTACATCGGCATTAGGTTTTTTTTTAAGTGTTTGATGAATGTAAAGGCTGGTAAGTATAATCCGCATTGTTTGTGTAGTGCATTACAACAAAAATATTTCTATAGAATTATCTTATCAGCATAGAAATTTTTAAAATTTCAACGAAAATATTTTGTAAATGTTATTACACAGATTTTATTTACATTTACTACATTGTTTAATCTGAGTTACATTTATTGTTGTATTGTATGCAATTTTGTAATATGTATATAATATATATTTTTTCACAGTTACAACAATTAACCCAACAACGCTGTCAACACTGATCACTACTATAACAACAAGTAATGTCACTGAAATGACAACTCCATCAATATGTGAGGGATGCGTCATTGATGGCGAATGTGTTGGGGTATGTTACAATGCTAAAATGTCACAATGTAAAAATAATAATAGTCTTATGATATGGTAATGCTATAATGATGAAAATGATGATGATATTTATAATGATGATGATAATTATGACGACGACGATTCATATTGCGCTGTTCATTGACGCATTGTCATTAGAATTCTAGTGCCTTTTCTTGTTTAACACTAAATCAACACCTTTTATGGTATCGATAACTTTATTTACTTTTTTGTGTAAATTAATGACTGGTAAGAACAATGGCCTTGAAATCTTACAATGAAGTCTGTAATCTGGTAGAGTAGCAGATAGATCTATCATGTATTTATGAAATTTAACAACTACAAAGTTAAAAGCAAATTCGGTTTTGTAATCCGAGAGGCCTATATCAATGTCATTTATGCTAATTAAATTCAGTAAATTTAAATGTACTTTCTATTAGATTGGTACAAAATGGTCAGATGAAGATAACTGTAAAGAGTGTGAATGCACAATTAACAATCTTGAAGTCTGTACAGTCACTGAATGCGCGAATACAAACTGTCTGGAGGTAAGACATGAACCATTTTGTTATCAATAACTACAAGATAAGACGAGACGAAATTTCTCTTATTGCGTATGTACGTGTAATAGGGGCATATTGTATCTTTAGGAATCATGGTAGCTAATTATACTTTTACATTTTTATAAGTATGAGCACGACAGAGTTCTACCTAGGTCTCTTCTACTATATCTTGGCCTAAGCCGTAGCAGTCATCTACACATACGCACTGCAGCTTACTCGATACACCGTTCTCTGTTTCGCCTTCAGTTCACCTAACTCACCTAAAATAGCGCCCTATAATTTCTGCCTTAACTGTATGGGGAAAAAATAATGCCGCCGGCTCGCCCCCTTTTATAAATATTAACAATCTTTGGTTTGCTAATGGTCCATCTATTAGCTACGGTATACACAACATAGTTGTTTTAATGATTTTTTTTTTTTATTAGAGATGTATATTTCAATCACTTCATTTTTATTGAAACATTATCTTCTGTTTCTTTAAATCAACTACAGGGCCAATTTCCGTACAAGCTACCCGGTGAATGTTGTGAAAGATGCTATAATAACCAATGTGTACCTCCTATGTATCCATGTGATCCGGGTAACTGTACAAACAGTTTCAACGTTTGCGATGGTAAATGTGATTGCAGTAGGTGCCGTGATGAAAGCAATTGCCCAGGTAAACAGATAAACTTAAAATGAGTCTTATTGCTACGTAACTTCATATTCTTTATCAACTTGACTGTAAAATTGAAGGAGTATGAAATTATAAATAATATGCATATACTTACATACATACATACACACACACTCCCACACCCCCCCCCCACGCTCAATATATATATATATATTATATATATATCAATATAACACGTGAAGTGATTAACTCTAAATCGTCTTGCATTGATGTTTTATACACATAAATCTTAAACGGTAAAGAAGGGAAATCTGCGAGTCCGAAAAAATTTCCCAAACCGGGATTCGGTGTATGTAGACACCTTAATCAACTGGGCCATTGGTATATAAACACGCCTAAAAAATAATATGATTAGATGTTTTATTACTATTTAATTTACTACACACATAGTGTGACACTCTTTAGAAGAGTACCTTTAATTGAGATTTAGCCATTTTCAGTCCAATTAAAAACTTTTTTTTGTTAAAGTGCTGTGCTTGATACAAATACAATACAATATTTGAGCGCTGTTTCTGTCATTTACCATTACTAACGCAGGAACAACTATAAAGCGCTACATTTTGTTTCTTTTAGTTTTTAAAATTGGAACTTTCTTTTTTAGAAACCACAACAGTTTCAACAACAAGTGAATCTACTACAACACCATATCGTCCACGTAAGTTTACTTATAAACTCATTCTAAATTGAGCATTTAGCCTGTTTATACATAGTTATTGCTTTCGGGTGCAGCATATTGATTCTATACCACTTAATATATTGTACTGCCTAAACATAATTTTGGACGTTGTTTATTTCACTAGTCAACTTTGTGTTTAATCATTTTCTGCAGACGATAAAGCAATTAGTAATTGTGCACGGAATAAAATGTTTTTTTTTTAATTCTTTGTTCATTCTTTCTATATTAATGAACATTATCATTGCAAGTAAGTTAATAAATATTGAGCTTATACGTTATTTGTCTTAAGACTTATTGTTTGCTTTAAATATCTATTTAAATATTCTGTTTTATATTTAGCATGTGTTCCTCCCGAGCATCAGGTACCATGTGAACCCGGTACATGCCGAGAAGATGTTTGCCAGAGTGTAGAATGCGAAGAATATTCAGAACTTTGCTGTGCCTGCGAAGGAGATCGTGTCTACAATGGAACACATTGTATCCCTAAACATAATTGCCACTGTATTTATGAAGGCCACCGCTATAATGTAAGGCTCCAAAAATTGTGTTAAAAATAAGGCAAACTAAAAATATACTTGTTAAGCGTCGACCTTCTACTGTTAAAGTACATGGCATTTTAAAAAAGCGAATTAACCACACATGACATTTATTGTGTTAGACCTACAGCAAATATGTTGTAAAATGTTTACATAGCAGGTTGTAAACAATGCATGCACAGATTAAAAATCACCCAGTAATCAACATATTATAATAGGCTAGTATTTCATGTGGTTTGGCGTTTGTAGTCTAATCATCTCGCTGACTTGACAAAACGTCTGATGAGGTGATAGTTTAAAATATTTGTCGAAAATAACGTCCACCTTGATTTTTAAAAATAATTATGATAATAGTTGATGACAGTTTTCTATTTAAAAAGTAACTAAACTAAATTAAATTAGTTCATGTTTTCTTTGTGGTATAAATTCAATAAATATGTATGTAACAGAAATTATGGAAATGGTAGGTTTAATTAAACTACGTAAATTTACGTTATATAAACAAATAGGCCTAAATGAAAAGGTAACAAATATGCATAAATATGATACTGTGAGATACCCAACAAAAGTCTTAAAAAGGTATACAAATATTGTTTGTACTTGAGCAATAGGATGACTATAAAGAGCAACATAGACAGTATAGTACAACGTAGCCCTCAGCGACTTATCGCTGACAATGCAACTGTTTCCCCGACGCAGGTTTACGACGACTTATCAAGAGGATGAGGAAATTTCTGCTTATAACAAATTATAATCAACTACTGTAATAATAATAATATTAATAATAATAATAATAATAATAGTAGTAGTAAAGATAATAATATTAGTAAAGATTATAATACAAATAATAATAAAAATAATAATAAAATAGTAATAACTAGACTTATCATGTCTGTTTGAACAACAGAACATAGAGGCTTTTCCCTATTGCTTTAATGAGAAATGAACTTAAAATTCCAACAAAAAGAAAAGTCGTTAAAAGGTATAAAGTAAAAAAAACCAAAAAAAAAAACACGGAAAACCAATATAATTTTAATGAAGTAGGGAAAAAACGAAAACCAAGTTCACTGCGCCGTTTATTGTGAGACTTAAACTATGGCTGCAACGGTAATAACGAGGTACATCGTGACTCATAACCATCGCGCGCCACATGAGCCGACCTTGAATAGGAAAGTGCATTTTTACAAAGTATTATAGAATGTTTCATTTAATAATAATTGAGGTCTGGGTCCTCAAAAATTGAAAAGACCCTCCAATTTACACACTTCACTGGATTATAACTAACGCATAAATAAAAGTTTCTTCCTTGTAACTTGATTAAACTGTCCCGTAAGTTTTATTCATATCAACTGACCGTTTTTTGAAATATCCGGTGTTAGACTGTTTTATTACCTTAAATCATTTTAATCGGTTCTCACATGCACACCCCAACATAGATTGACACGAAATATTAGGAGGCACATCTTTGATATATGGCCTATGCTTCGGCAAAGCACGGAAAAATGTTAAGCATGGGAAGTGACCAAAGTGATGCGCAGAAAAAAAAACCGTGCAAAAAGATAGGAAAAATATATGCAAGAAAAAATAAAAAATAATCAGAACAAAAACAATGGCTTTTCCCAGTACTGCTCGGAAAGCCAATAATAATAATAATAATAATAATAATAATAATAATAATAATAATAATAATAATAATAATAATAATAATAATGATAATGATAATAATAATAATAATAATAATAATAATAATAATAATGATAATAATAATAATATCAATAATAAATAATCATTTTAAAAATCTTAAGCATTTAATCAATCCAAATTATATTGATTGACTTGTTTTATTATGTTTAGGTTGGAGAAAAATGGTCACCTGAACATTGCAGGGAATGTATATGTGAAGGAACAATTGTTGAATGCTACGACCAGACTAATTGTATAACAACAACAGTAATGCCAACAACAATGCAAATTTCCACTACAGGTACATATAAAATATATATATATATATATATATATATATATATATATATATATATATATAAAAACTTACATTGGTAGTACTATATGTTCATATAGGGTTGTATCCATCCTGATATATCTTTTGAAAATGTAAACATTATGGAACGCATCATTCTATTAGATGGTACATGGTCAGTGACAGATTGTATGCCTATTACATGCTTAAAAACATGTTATGATAAAGCTGCCTAACTATATTTAAATCATTATTAAACGCTACATAAACAGTACTGTAGATATTAATTGTGTTACATTGATAATTATATATATTATTCTATTGTTGAATACTCAGAAGGGGTATGTGATGACAACTGTGACTGCTACATGGACTGCAATGGGCATATTGATTCCACCTGTATGTTCAATAGACCGGATCATTGTACACATTGTAAATGTATACCGCCAAAGGTCCAAGGCAATAATTACTGTGGTGTGCCAACTGATGAAACTTGTACTACGACCCTATCACCAACGACAGCTCCACCAACGACTATCATTACAACAACTCAGCTTCCAACAACCACAGGTGAAATGTTATATTTTTTCTTTTCGATAATTGACCTAAAAAGACTACAATATAATATCTTTTTGTGTTTAGCTAATAAACCTGATCATTTGCATTGAGATGATTGCTTTGTATACCGTAAAACCTCGAATTGAAGCCCTGGGCTTCCCTTTTTTTGCGAACTTTGGAAGGGCTTCTTTTTGAGATAGGCTTTTTTTTTATAGATAGGCTTCTTTTCGAGATGGGCTTCTTTTCGAGACTATTTTTCCANNNNGGGGGGGGGGGGGGGGGGGGGGGGGGGGGTTTCTTTTCAAAATTATTACTGTAAATTTTGTGAATTTGTACTATAAAACAATAAATAAGGCCAATGTAACATCAATCTGTATCATGGAGTGTATTTAACTGCATGTATTTAATTTATTTTGTTTTCTGAAATTCATGACCGTGTATGTACTGTACTATCTCGAAAAGATGCTTATGCTATGCCATGGGCTTCTTTTCAAGATGGGCTTTCGAGGCTAATTTTGCAAACTTAAGAGGGGGCTTCAATTTGAGATGGGCTTCATCTCGAGACTAAGCCCACTGGGCTTCAATTAGAGGTTTCACGGTATTTCAGTAAATTAGTAACCTTCAAATATAACTTTTAGTGAGAAAGCATTTCCTTGCATACAACATAATAGTATTTAAAATATCTTTATTTGGAGGCCTAATTAATTTATATATTTTTTTTATATTGATTATTTACTTTGCAGTGTGCACCATACCTTGTAAGACAGAAATAAGCTGCGAGGAATATGACTTGGGAGTATTGAACAGTGATGATTTATTTGATCTTGTGCTAAGCCGCGTCGATGTCAGTTGTCTCGTTAATGACTGCCTCTGCCCAGCTGGATCTTACATGCTTTACCATTCAGACTCAAGAGCTATTTGTATAAGCAATGAAGGCAGAGAGCAATGTAATTGTGAGGTAATAACCAACATTAATAACATTATATATGATATTAGGCACTGCTTTTATTGTAAGGAGATACTGTCCACTTCAGTTGAGCTTACTGTGCCACTGATTTAAAATTCCGAATAAATGAGTAATAAGAAATTTAAAATTTTGATACAGAATACTAGTAGAAAAGAAGCATAGCTGTAGCAACATAACTAAATGCTTCTACAGTTTTGTTTAAAGTTATGACAGCTAAGCAATTTTAAAAGCTGAGAAAGCAATTCATTTTAATCAGCGGCGGATCCAGCCCTGCAAGGAAGAGGGAGCGTGGATGTGCGAACTGAGTGAGTCTCATGAAAGAACCTCTGGTAGGGGTGCAAGAGGGTTAATCTCCATTAGATCTTTAGCACCTTTATTAATTAAATGTTATATTTCATTGATTTTTACTATTTAGCTTGGTGATTTATTGATAAACTTTACACAATTTCTTTTTCTTTCTTTCTTTTTTTTTTTTTTTTACAAAAAATAGAAATAATCCGCCACTGTTAATATTGCTAGGTACGGTATTCTACCACTGTAAATGTCGTTCAATAGTAAGCTGGTGCAGCAGTATTGAATTGACTGTCAACAGGTCTATTATACTGATCAAACACATAAGCACATTTACACTAATTAGCATCCCAGCAGAGTACTAGCTTCTCAGAAGATTTGTAATCGCCCTGTCTTCCTGTTTCACTTGTTGTTTGTGCATTAGGTATTATAACTTGAGTATGGTAAGGTTCTAGTTGGTTCCTGATACTTGCAAAATATGCACAGAAAACAAAATGTTTATTTATGTTATTAACTGTGTAGATATGCTAATTGAAAATCTGCACTTACACTACAATAAAACTGAAAACTAAAATCGATGAAGTTTTCTTAAGTAGTCAAATCATTTCTACTAAAATGTCATCACAATGTAAAGTTATAAAAATTAATGATGTGTTTGTAGTGTGTATGTGGATATTTTTTTTCTGTTTTGAATTGTTAGGTCAAGACATTGTTCCTTGCATTTGACTAGCATGCACTGCAATGTTATCTTTTCTCATGAATATGTCTTTGTCAAAACTTTCTTCTATCCTAACTTTAATTGTGACTTATGACTTCTAATTTTACAAATCTGCGGAACAGAACCGATGAATGTGAGCCTGTTCAAGTCAATGTAATTTAGTGGACATTTTTGTGGTCTATACATTACTATCAAAAAGCCCACTTTGCCGTAAATTTGCATACATTAGGTACAGTGAAATATAGCACGCAATTTATGGCAAAACACTTCTGTAGATACTGTTTTCAATTTTTTTAAAGTCATTTTGTTCATGTAGGCTAGGTATTTGATAAAAGTTAAATGACAAAGAGTGATATTATAGCAAAGTCTAAATGGCGTATCTTTTTTTATTTGAAGGAGGACTATTATGCAGGAGATTGTGAGTTCTGCGAGTGCCGATATGACGAGATATTTCTAGGCTACCGCTACGAATGTAGCAGAGTATGCCGATTAACCAAAGCAGATTGTGCAGAGGTAAAGTGCTTGGGTTAAACTTAACAAATTCGTAACTACGGTGGATCTAAACAGAGGCACTGGAATTTTCTAAGTAATATAATACAATTACACTCAAAAAGATAAATAGATGAAAATCACCTCACAATATTTTATTTTTTCCAGCTAGCACCTATTAATATTTCCCATCTCCATGATAATGCCTCTAGATAGCCTGTTGTTGTGCACACCTTACAAATCGAAGGTTTAATTCTACCATGATACACAGTATTTTTATTATTTTTTATTAGGTATTCATTTCAATGTCAAATAGGCCTATATTAAAACCTATTATAACGTATACATCTTTAAAATTAGAATGAGGTTTTAGTTGATGATGGTGTGAACTGCTGTTCTTGCGTTCCTACAACAACAACGGTCACAACAGTACAAACAACCATCACGCCAAGTAAGTTGATTATTTATCAAATTGTGTATTCTAATAGCCTAACAGAAAAATTACTTTAACAATAACAGCAATAATAATAATCTGAACATATATAGCCCACTACACAATTGTAATTATATAAAATAAAAATCACGTGGTATCTGGCGCTCAGCGAAAACACCTGAATGAAATTGTTTAAAGAATTGCGTTTTTAGAACTGACTTAAATTTATTTCAAAAGTCTTTTCCATGTTCACGAGCAATTTTGTTCCAAAGAAACGGTAAAATGGCAAAGAAACATTTGTGGAATGTGGCAAAGAAAGATAGGTTATCATTTGTTTTTACCTTCTAAACTTAATTAAAATATATAGGGCCTATGTCCGATCTTATTTCCATCTAATACCATTAATTTCATCTCGTAAATAATTTCTTAAATCATTCATTAAATATGTTCAGCACTATATTTTTATAGTATAGATACTAAAAATTATATTGCCTTGTTATGCTGAAAACATTTTAAAATATTGTACTTTAAATTATTTTCATGTTCAATTTTCATAATTTGAAACGATATTAATGTGCTGGATTTTTCTATTACAGTATGTATCATAATTACCAATATTTATGTATTTTAATTTTGAGTATTGTTATTTTTGCTTTTTGCTAAATTGCATTTTATATACTAGGTTACAAATTAGATGTATTCCAAATAATCTCTGTATTGTCTTTCCGTTGTCTAATTGACTCTTCTGACTCTTATAACTATTACCAATTGATAAATTTAAAACTCTTTTGATTGATTGTGATTCTTGCAGATGTGCGATGTTAATTTTTTTTTTATAGAACATGATTATGTTATTAACGCAACAATCTGATATGTATATATTTATGTATTTATTTGTGACTTGTGTCAACTTCATTATTGTTTACGTAATGCAAAATTAACAATTCGTTTGTTAAAAACCCAATAATTAATCATTTAATTTCAAATAATTATGAACTTATTTTTTAAATTTTCAACTGTTTTTTTAAAGCTCAAACAACTACAGTTACAACTAAGATGACCACAAGAATGCCAACAACAGAATTGCCAACTACCGCAGAGCTGCCAACTACCACAAAGGTACCGACCACCACCGAAATATCAACAACATCCGTAGTGCCCACCACAACAATGTGGCCGACTACCACTGAAATTCCAACAACAACCACAATGCCAACTACGACGATGTGGCCAACCACCACAAAAATGCCAACAACTACCAAAATTCCAACTACAACAGAGTGGACAACCACTCCTAAAATGCCAACAACCACTACCAGAATGCCAACGACACCAGAATGGATAACCACTACTAAAATGCCGACAACTACCATGATGCCAACCACGACTACAAAATTGCCACCCACAACAGAGTGGTTATCAACACAGAAATCGACAACTTTAGTACCAACTACAGAAGAACCAACAACAGTTACGGTCACAACACACGAGCCTACAACATCAGGTATGATTTCAGTGTATTTCCTAATCTGTAAAAACAGAAGCATCTAATTATATTGCTGAATTTAAGAGAGAATAATTCTAATACCTATGATTGTTTAGTAAAGTATATAGACATTTATTATTTGGGGTGAAAAATATAATTGTAGGCTAATAGTACTAAAGCAAGTAATGTAATGTAAAGTAACTTATTGGCCTTAAGTAAGTAAGTAAGTAAAGTAAGTAGGAAAAGCTACATGGATTCTGATAACCCCTGGTAACTCGCTAGCTGCACAGCAGCGCCTCCCTGGTAGAGATTAGGACTGTCTCTTGCACATGTAATACTAATGTAAGTTCGCTACTGTGCACATGTGCCATATTGAACTTGTGACCAACGGTTTAAATTGATAATTACGGAATACTTTCCGATATGATCTGTATTTTCCAATGATGGTTCCATGTACACTAGTTACTCCTAGTTTTAATCAACCACATTATGCTGTTTTCAATCAATTATTTGCTTTTAAATCTGAAGACATTCTAAATAATCTGTAATTTCTAACAGACTTACTGTATGCATGTTAAATTGAAGAATTTTTAAATGTTGTACGGGAAAGCAATGCAATTTGTTTCTTAATTTTGATGTTGTTTGCATCACGAAATTTGATAGGAATAGTGTTTTGCTCTACCGGACGTGTTATCGTACTGAATGCTCAGTACGTTCCCAAATCCAGATAACAGGCCTGGTGTCATAACAACCAAACCACTGAGCTCGCGCTTTGTGGCTATTGTCGCATCCGATCCCCAAGTGGCGACGAGTACTGCAATGCTAATTTGGATGTTGCTTCTTTATATTGAAATGATAACTACATTATTTGCATTTGATATAAAAAAAAAACCTACAGCTACTACCACTCAAGAGACAACAACAATGGGTAGTACCACGCGTGTGACAACAGTTACCACTAAACCAACAACAACGACGATGACTACGGTGACATCTAGTCCAACAACCACCATGATTGTTAAGACCACAACACCTGAACCATCAACTACCCCACCAGGTAAGCAAATTGTTGTTTTTCTTTTTGTGGTTTTTGATGCTGTATTACAATATTTTACCTTCATAGTACCTCCCATTTCCGTTGGTATTGATAAAGCAACTATGACATTGCATTATTTATCAAGCTCAATATATTGTATTATGACTTATTATACCAGCTGTATGTGGTGAAGAGCTACAGGAACTGGACATCCTAGACCAAGAAAGGACTTTTGGTGATGGCGAAGTTGACATCAGTCATTCCACTAAACTTGATAGCCAAAATCCATGGATTCCAGATTTGTCCTCAATCAACTCCGTTAAGACTGCCTTCACTCTCCCAGTGGTGTTGGCAAAATTAAGAATAGCAACAAGTGGGTTCATAGGTACCCTTTCAGTCACTCTTGAATGGACGTTGTCTGAAACAAAAAAAACAGGAATATTGATGGATGGTGACGGTCAGAAAAAGGTATGAGTAAGAAGATTGTAGTAATACGTACATACGTAGTAGAAAAAAAATTAATATTGTATTTCATCCCCATTTTCATAAAGATAAAAACGACTTGGTAGACATAAAGCAAAAAAATTATGAAAAACATGAATATTTCAACTCGTCCTCGGGTTTTCTTCAGCATGTGTGACACAAACGAAATATAAGTTGGATATTATTAAAACCTTGATAAAGTAATATTATAATTGGTCGAAAGTTTAAATATAATATAATGTACATGGTGATAGGACCAAAATACTAGGGGGCGGAGTAAGTAGTAGGCATAATGATTAGAAGCTGAAATTATAATGAGGCTGATAATCAGTGTGGGAAAACCGATCTCTGTCAACAAGTTTAAGGAAGGAAATAAACAGTAGCAGTTGATAAACTAGCCACTCTGATTACACTCTTCAAACGTGATAAATACGCCTTAAAACTAAAAGAAAATGCATACGTTTAGAGTCCGTACTGAGCCCAAAAAATCCGCAATGAAAATATAACGTGTTATAAACTAAAACATACTAACATGCTAGTTTAAAAACAAAGAGTCAGAAAGGCTAAAAATCTATATATAATAAAATAGAGAAATACAAAAATGACTATAAATTTGCTAAACAATAATAGGCTGTCAAAAAAATACAAATGTGATACAAACTTATATAAATCAATTGGTCTATAAATAATGTGAAAAAACCCTGAGAAAATAAAATAAATTATTACATTTTGTTGTATATTTAAATGCCTTGTGCTGTTTTCACTTGTTCGAAATTTTGGTGGCATTATCTATGAATTACTAATATGAATTAAGAATATACGAAATTATGATGATCCCGAGATCCTTGTTCAGTCCGAATATGTGGGTTTTGTGTTTGATTATGTGTCTGAGTTCTGACATGCGCCTTTTATTAAAGGATGAGAAATTAGTGGCAATGAGGGTACAGCGCATGTCATTTATATTATTTATTTTTTATGTGCGTCTATTTGTATACGTCTATCAATGTACGTTCATAATTTAACTAAGATACCACTTTAAAGGCTATTGTTCTCCAACAGTTTATAAACTAGGTATAATTGTGAAACTTAGGGAGTGGGACTGTTTCTAGTGGTGAGAAAATTCTCAGTTTTTACAGGATTTGAACCAAGAATCGTGAGGTAGAAAGGCAAGCATCGTAATATTCACTAAGCTACAGCGTAAATAAAGTTAAATATAATTTTGGAATTAGTATGTTCAGTAATATGCTTTAACCTTACTAATATTGTACTAAACCTTAACAATGTTTTCCATGTATTTGAATTATTTTTTTAAAACTAATAATGATACTTTTTCTAACTAACTACCACCACCACCACTACTACGATAACTGCTACTACTACTACTACTACTGATATTACCACTGCTGCTACTGCTACAACCACGGCTGTTGCTAGTGCTATTATTGTTAATATTATATTATTACTGTTATTATTATTATTATTATTATTATTATTATTATTATTATTATTATTATTATACATTATATTGCTTTTTTGGCAATTACAGGTCATTGTATTTGAAGTAAAAGATGGTGAAATTGCTAAGTTTATCCCGTCATCTGAGATGCCTGAGGTTGATGATGTCACTGTTACCTTCAATGAATTACCTACTAGGGTTGGCACCGGCTCCTTAACATTTGATTTTACTGGATGCGTTGCTGAAGGTATAAGTCTTGTACTGACCCTTCATCATTCCTAGTTGATTTTTTATCCATTTGATATTTATTTTTCTTTATTTTATTTGATCGTCTATCCATCTATTCATTATCCACCTACGCATCCAACCATAGCATTGTATTGTATTTAGAAAATTGTCATAAACTACATAAACGATTTGAGAAAAAAAGTGTGTATAAAATGATTATATTTATTATTACTGTTATACAAAACTATTCTTCCATGTTTTAGTTGAAACCACTTCTGTAGTAACTACTGAAGTGACCACAACACCAACAACTACCACTTCTGAGACAACCAAGATGACAACCAAGGTGTTAACTACACCTTATATTTCAACAACCACTAGGACTACGAAGATCACAACTATTACAAAACGTAAGACTGGAGTTTTCTTCTGTATTTATAAGAATTTCTAACATTGAGTGTTAGAATATGCATGGAATATCTAAAGACGAGGAAAATTAGGGAAATCTGTCCACTATTTTCAAATCATGAATTTGTCTTTGTTAATGAAAACAAGACTTTCAAATTAGTTATACTATTTGCTATAATAAACCCAATTCTTTCTTTAAGCAAATAGTAAACAAAATTCTGTCTAATGGAATTATATAATCTGTAATTACTATGAACAGCACCGTGTCAAGATCAACTTGGAATGGACCTTGACTTGGAAGGTGAACGTACAACCTCTGACGGAGTGGAGTTTGCAGACGCCACTAAATTCAACTCTGATGTCGAACCATGGTTCCCAAGTATCTCAGAGTCCTACCCATATGTTGAGGTCACATTTAGTACACCAGTCAGGGTTACTGCCGTTGCTACCCTACTTGTATCAGACCTTGGAGACTTATCAGGCGTCAAGAGCTTTGAATTGTCATACACAACAGACGATATAGAGTTTGTGTTTGTAAAAGATTCTGATGATCCTACAGCTGAAAAATTGGTAAGTTGCTTGCAGTGAAATAGACAGAATGATAAAATTTAGAATATCTTGAAGCACATTCGCGTGAAATATCAAGAGCATTTATCCATAATGTAGACTGCAGCCCTTTTAAATAAATAATTGATAATGGAGTGGCCGGTCTTACCATTATAAAACAAATTATTTCAAACCATTGTACTTTACTGACAGCTGATATAATATAACAATTTGATTATGTCAATATGTTGGGTAAGCTTTTTCAATCATCCGTTATACTATAGAGTTTATGTTGGTCATATGAACCTCACAGGTGTAACGTTCATTTTCAATGCTAGGTTTAAGTTGTTAGCAGGATGTATATGATCGTACGACTTTCAACTTCAAACCGATTAATCTGTATAGAATTATGATTAAACAATGAACTTGCAAAAAGTAATCACAATTTATTGCTTCTTTTATAAGAATCAGTGTATGAACATTGTATCAATGTTTATAGTATTAAGGTTTATAATATTGAATATTTGAATATATTATGTGTTTACATATCATTGTATATATATATATATACATATATATATATATTGTATATATATATATATATATATATATACGTTGCATATATACAGTGTACCATATATATATATATATATAATATATATATATATAATACATTTAAGATAGGCCTAAAATAAAACATAAAATTGATTAACCCAAATAATTCTCATTAAAATGATATTTACAAGTGAAGCCAGTGCTATTTTTATTAATAATTTTTCAACTTTAATTTAATAAAAATAACCTAAATATTCTTTCTGAGAAGACATGCAATATACCAAAGAAACCTTACTGCGCTTGCTGACTGTGTACTGTTGACAGTATATTAGCAGGAATTGGATTTTAAAATGTAAACTTCAATGGTCAGATCGTACAAAAGAAGCATGATCACTAAAACGGTGTTAATTACTGTAGGTGTTTGTTGTCAATGAACCTGTTGCTGGTAGCACAGATGAGCGTGCAGTGACTCTTCTTGTGGATGAGTTGCGGAATGTTGCTAAACTTCGATATCACATTAAGGAAGGGTATGATTCAAATCCACCTGTGCAGGTTGAAATCTTAGGATGTGCGGAAACTGGTAAGGACTGTTTATATTATTTTCAACTGCATTCAATTTTATTCTCTAATTTAATTTTGTTTGTATTACATATATATTTTCTAATTGATTATTAAAATTGTATGTATATGTAAATTATTTTATTTTTTATATATTTAATTATTTTTGCCAGGAGTTGTTGGTAAACAAAATTCTAAATTCTAATTGAATGTTATTGTTTGCATGGATTAGTTAGGGAAATGTAGTACCTCCGAGTATCATTTTTAAGACTGGTGTAACAATTATTATAAAGCCATTGCCTTTATTGTTTGTATTGTGTAATACCAGTTTGATGTAAAGCTTTGTCATTGTAACTAAAAAGCGCTATATAAATCAGTATTACTAAATGTATTGTTATTTAAGTTGATTATATATTTATGATTAAAAAAAATCATTACCATGTTTAGGTAAAGAAGTTTTAGCAGAAACGATATTAATAACATTAGAAGTATGTACTGATGTGGTCTTCAGGTCATATTTTTCTATTTTGTTCCGTATAGTTCCAACTGTCACTACAGTCTTCACGCAAACAACAACCATTACTGAACCACCGACAACCACAACTGAGATTCCAACAACCACAACGGAGATGCCTACAACCACAACGATGTTGCCAACAACCACAACAGAAATGCCTACAACCACAACGATGTTTCCAACAACCACAACAATGTTGCCAACTACAACAACTGAGATGCCAACGACTACAACCATGTTGCCAACCACCACCACAACAGAAATGCCTACGACCACAACGATGTTGCCAACAACCACAACAATGTTGCCAACTACAACAACTGAGATGCCAACGACTACAACCATGTTGCCAACCACCACAACAATGTTGCCAACGACCACAACACAGATGCCAACCACTACTATTCGTGGTACGATTAAAAATCATTTCATTATACTTAAATATTTATTTTGTATACACATATTTACCAATACCTTTAAAATATAATCTTAATTTCAATCCTAAAATGTTTCGCCATCAGAATGTGTGGAACCCCTAAGTACAATAAATGACAACTTGGAAAGTGAGCGAAATACAGACGGTGGTGAGGATGTCATTGGTATCACTCATGTTGAATCATCTGGTTGGAATCCAGATATTAACTCATTCCTCGAGGTTGTGTACTCACAACCTCTAAAAGTAACAGGTGTTGAAATTACTAGTCAGAAAGCTGCAACTATAAGCTTCACCATTTCATACAAACAGCGTGGTAGTGATGTTGTGAAAGAAATTACTGATGATAACAATGATTTAGTGGTAAGTTAGTTTAATAATAATATTGATTTTATGTAACTGTATTATTGTTGTAATTATTTTCTTGCATTCCTTTTCACTGCACGTATTGTGCTAATGTTGATATTTGTAATCTGTTACTAATTGGGAAAAAAAATATTATGAATAACTTGACCATTTCTTTATTAATATTCAATAGTAAAACATATTTACAATTTATCTTGAAGTTAATAAATGTGTTTTTTTAAATCAAATTACTAGGAGTTTGCAAAGGAACTTAGGGGAGATGGTTTGACAGACAGGGTACTTTTCTCCGAAGAAGGCATTCTTGATGTTACCTTAATAACTTTGACTCTGACTGATGTTCCAACTGAGGACATACAGGTGGCGATTGAATTTGTTGGCTGTATTGAAAAAGGCAAGTATATTTATGCTAACACACACACAATGTTCCATTTACATCTTGTAGTCGCTTTCCTTTCAAGAAGACAATTGTCAAAATATTTTGTTCATTGGTTAGTTTTTATTACAAGGAAAGTGTGTTCGATATTAAGATACATAAGTGAATGGAGTGGTTAGATCTTGACGTGATAAGTGAAGGCCTAGAAAAAATGGGATGTGCATATCAAAGAGTCAAATTTTAATAACGATTACTTGATGAAGACAAAATTCAATAATGCAAGAATGGTTGTGATGCCGGGATGCCAGGTAGGAACAGACTGGCACTAGAATTAAACCTTTTACGCTATGCAGTAAAAAGCATATCCTCTTCGTTGCATCCCCCCCCCCCTCCTCCAGTATAAAAATATGTGTATTTTGAAAGACAATTCGATTGAGAACTAAAAATTAGATTGTGGTAAAGTATATAGTAGACAGTATTCAACGCCAGGCTCCAGAGGAAAATCGTTTTTTGTATATGATACTGATTTTTCCAAGACACAAAAAGCATATTTGATGAAAAACTCGGGAACGGGTAATGAGATACAGATTTTTGAATATTTCAAAACTGGGAGAAAAGGGGGAGTAACCAGTGACTTTAATATTGTATTTCGTGTTATTATTACGCCAAAGTAGGTACAAATAGACGTCTGTACGAGTTAGTCAATGTTGGGCAAGAGTTGACCGAAATCTGGGTAGAGGTTAGTAAATGTGGAAACGAGCATTGGTACGAATTATTCGACACCCAAAAAGATGTGCCAATCCCGTTTAGTCGATTGGACTAAGGCTAGAGTTAGCTATCGTTTTGATTGCAGTTTTCCTCCTCCTCCAACGCTGAAGTTGAATACCGCGCATGTCACCTCTTGGTATGGGGTACAATGTAGTGATCCCGGCCAACTCGGCCCATATCAAGCCTAGTCATCAATATTTAATTATTTATAAGAGTTTGTGTCGAAGTTGGCTTTTTGGGTTCAAGATACTTTGGGGCCGAGTTGCTTTTATTAACCCTGAACTAAAGTTGACTATTGAGTACATATACAGAATGATGAGTAATGAGTTGATGATACAGTAGTATAAAGTGGTGATAACTATCCGACTATTTAGGGCACCGTCCCGCAACCTTTTTAACCAGCGACTCAAATCCAGATATTTAACACGCAGCCGCGACCCATCGAACTCTGGCCAAATTATCTTGAAAAATCTCTGCCAAAATAATAAATATGATATTATTGTGGTCAGGTTTGCCTCCCCTGCTTTTAGTCGCTTTTGAGTTTATTGTTTCCTCAAATTACCGTATTTAATGGTTATTAATGGTTATTAATTTATAGAGCGCAAAATACAAAAGTCTCTAAGCGCTATCAGGCAAGTGTAAAGATGGAACGGAAACCAAAACCACAAAATAAAAAAGAAGTGAAATTTGAATACCATGCCAGCACCCAAACCGAAATATGCATCGCTGGCTAGGGTTCAATCTAATTGAACTACAGTCAGCACCTGTTGAGTCTCGGCCATCTCGGATTCGGGCGCCTCCTATCCTAGTTAAAGCTATAAAAGCTAGCTGGCATGGAAATAGAAAAAAAATAAACTAAAAGGACGAGAATAAGTGGGTCTTAAGTCGTTCTTTGAAAATGGTGACAGAAGGTGACTCACGAATAATTAAAGGTAACAAGTTCCACAACTTGGGCCCAGCAACCATAAACGATCGCTCCCCACAAGACTTTAACCGAAAGGATGGACAATAAAGACTGTCTCTTATACACATCTAGATGTGTATAAGAGACAGATATGTATGTATGTACAGTATATTATTTATAT
>NW_022695201.1:269306-273949 GCF_011630105.1 Anneissia japonica | reverse complement strand
AAACGCCTAACTGCCTTGATGTTGCGGAGATGGAAGGATACTACTCTGCATGTGTTTGTAATATGTCTAATCATGGATAGTGTGGAGTCAAACGTTACACCGATATGTCGCACCTCAGAAGATGGAATGATGTAGGTGTCTCCTACGCGGATGTTTTCAATGATGGGTACATTTAGACGGCGTTTAGGCTTTATATACAGCACTTCTGTCTTGTCTGTATTGCAGCAAAGCATATTGATTGATAGACAGCCATCTATGAACATCATCAATACAACCTTCTAAGTTGCGAACTGTCTCTGCGGCAGCCTCCGGACTAAAAGATGATATTTAATAATTTTGTCTTAATTTAAAGAGATGTCATTTAAAAGTAAAACGTATGGAAATACCTAGTTAATCCTTGAAGGAATTAGAAACTAATTCCTCCATTGTTATACCTTGTTATTTTGTTATTTTTATTCTGTACCATCTTCAGAAACAGAATAACTCTTTTGGGAATTAAAATCTAAAAATAAGTGTACATTGTAAAATGGCGTGTGTCACACCTAAAATTATCATTAATTTAATAGAGTAGGCCTACCTAGGCCCGTTTGTGGAATATTTTACTTTTCGATATTGACAGAAAATTAATGCAGTCTGTTCAGATACTTGGATACGTGAACCATAATTCTCGCACATACGATCCGCATATTTCGACGATCCCCGAATTTGAGAAGTTTTGTGGACGATTTTTTTTAATGTCAGGCATACTTTAGTACGATAGTAAATTCACGTACAAGGACGATCCACACAAGACGCATGATTTAAAAAATCCAAAAATATGTATGTTACGCGTATAAGACGAGCCCAAGTTTTTCTATCGTAATTAAAATTTGCTATTCAAAGCTTCAGCTTATTCTAGCTGGGACGGATGCAGGATTTTGGCGGTAGGGGGTGCGTGAGAATCCACACCACCTCAGCTTCACCATGGTTGGGGGCTTAGGTGAGAAAATGTTCAGAATATGGACCTCAAGGTGCCCGGAATTTGCACTATCTTACTTTTAAAATCTTACTAATACTATATATTTTAATGATAATTAATACAATTTAGGGGAATGCGATCGCACCGTCTGCACCCCTCTGCATCCGCCATTGACTCAAGAAAATAAGGAACTATAGAAATCCAGCCTCACAATCCACGTTGTCGTCGTGAACGGCATTTAAAACTTTGTTGCAACCTGGCTGAAATCATCATACTTTTTTTCAACTTTTGTCCAAAACTTTACCTTACTCCTGTTTATGTTATTCAGAAAATGAATGTATTATTCGCTTGGTAAATGTCAAGCTAACTCACATTCATCGGAGTTCGGTCCCGTGTTCGGTAGTTGATATTCTTTCGTCGGCACTTTCGTTTATTACCATCATTTGTTTTTTATCTGAAGCGATTGCGCGATTGCGAAATTTCTTCGCAACCCAAACATTGGGTGGCTAGTGTACAGGTACGCCTAGCTAGTTAGGAAATCATGGGATTTATATCAGTCATCAACCGGTTAAGCATTAAAACATATATTAAAGCATGTATTTTGGATGGCGCTACAAGTATTCAGCGTGACCACTGAGAAATATGAAAATTCCCATACTCGAGTCTAAAAAATCCAAAGATTGCTTTAAATGCACAGAAAATATTTGATTAAAAAAAAGCTGTTGATAAACTTCTTGGGAGGCGTAAGCTGGAAAGAGCAAAGGATTTATGATGAATTTGATTGAACTCCTTACTTTCAAATTAAAAAACAGTGCAAAGCATTTGCAAAGCATGAGACGGAGACGTAGATTTTTTGGCTTCTAGGTGCAAAATTCTTGCTTAAGTCCATTACATTTCAATAATCCCAAGACAAAAAATCCCAAGATCCCAAGGTGTCATTAAAAATCCCAAGATCTTGGGATAAATCCCAAGCAGTGTTCACATTGCAAGTATTACCTAACCTTGTACATTGAGGAGTGCACTGTCGTACTGTAACCACTTACACTACATTTATCTCATGACCTCGCGATAGCTCCACACGATAATTTCCTTGGGCCGTTATCCGTGGCTAGCTTGAAACGTTTTCAGCAACGCAGATTGCGTTAAATCCGATACTTATTAAAATAAAAACTATAAAGGAACTTTAATTTCAACTGCATGACATATTACAAATAGATTAATCACACACGTACCAAAACAATAGACTCCGTCGTCCTTTTGTCATTTTGCATTCTCCAAAGTTTAAAACCAATATCATTTACCAAACTTTAGTTATCATGGCAACAAACAATTTACTACCAACAACGACACACGACAACCTCAACATATCATGAATAAGAACATAGGTAAAAACTCAGCCTTTCCGGAGCTTTGCTCCTTTGGGGAGGCTAATTATTATGATTGATTTTATTTATGTAGTTTATACAACAACGGAAATGCCAACAACCACAACAATGTTGCCAACTACAACAACAATGTTGCCAACAACCACAACAGAGATGCCAACAACCACAACACTGTTGCCGACAACCACAACTGAGATGCCAACAACCACAACAATGTTGCCAACTACAACAACAATGATGCCAACAACCACAACGGAGATGCCAACAACCACAGCTGAGATGCCAACAACTACAACAATGTTGCCGACAACCTCAACTAAGATGCCAACAACTACAACAATGTTGCCAACGACGACCAAAACGGAGATGCCAACAACCACAACGATGTTGCCTACAACCACAACAATGTTGCCAACAACCACAACAATGTTGCCAACTACTACAACAATGTTGCCATCAACAACAACAACTATAATCCCAACGACCACAACACAGATGCCAACCACTACTATTCGTGGTAAGATTAAAATCTTCATGTTCTACCTAAACATTCTTTTTGTATAAAAATATTTACTAATAATTTTAAATCAAAATCTGAATTTTAATCCTAAAATGTTTTGCCATCAGAATGTGTGGAACCACTAAGTACAATAAATGACAACTTGGAAAGTGAGCGAAATACAGAAAATGGTGAGGATGTCATTGGTATCACGCATATTGAATCATCTGGTTGGAATCCATTTATTAATTCTTTCCTCGAGGTTATGTATTCGCAACCTCTAAAAGTAACAGGTGTTGAAATTAATAGTAAGAAAGCTGCAACTATAAGCTTCACCGTTTCATACAAACAGCGTGGTAGTGATGTTGTGAAAGAAATTACTGATGATAATAACGTACTAGTGGTAAGTTAGTTTTAATATATTGACTTCATGTAAATGTATTATTGTTGTAATTATTTTTCTTATATTATTTTAACTACACCTATTGTGCCAGTGTTGTCATTTGTAATCTGTTCCTATTTTTAATATTTGGGCATCGATACAATTTCATTTATCATAAATACATTAACCATTCCTTTGGAGTAAACATTTCAATAGTAGAAAATATTGTCAATGTATATTGAAGATAAAAAATATGGTGTTTTTAAATCAAATTGACAGGTGTTTACAAAAGATCTTAGCGGAGATAATTTGACAGACAGGGTACTTTTCTCCGAAGAAGGCATTCTTGATGTCACCTCAATAACTTTGACTCTGACTTATGTTCCAGCAGAGGGCATACAAGTGACGATTGAATTTGTTGGTTGTATTGAAAAAGGCAAGTATATATATATATATTTATGCTAACACAATGTTCCATTTACATCTTGTAGTCCTTTTTACCATTAAGAAGACAATTTTAAGTTTATTTTTTTTCATAAGTTAAGTGATGCATATTAAGAGACATAAATAAATAAAGTGCTTAGAATAATGTAATCTATAATAAGTGAAGGCTTGGAAAATGGGATGTGCATATAAAGAGTCAGATTTTAATAAGTAGATGCAATGGACTAGACAAAATCCGATAATGCAATAATGGCTGTAATGCTGGGATGCCCACGTAAAAACTGACTGGAATTATTGTGATTGATGATATTTTTATAGTCTATACTACAACGGAGATGCCGACAACCACAACAATGCTGCCAACTACAACAACAATGCTGCCAACAACTACAACGGAGATGCCAACAACCACAACAATGTTGCCAACAACCACAACAGAGATGCCAACAACTACAACAGAGATGCCAACAACCACAACAATGTGGCCAACTACAACAACAATGTTGCCAACAACCACAACAGAGATGCCAACAACTACAACAGAGATGCCAACAACCACAACATTTTTGCCGACAACCACAACTGAGATGCCAACAACTACAACAATGTTGCCAACGACCACAACTGAGATGCCAACAACTACAACCGAGATGCCTACAACCACAACAGTATTGCCAACTACAACAACTAAGATGCCAACAACTACAACGATATTGCCAACAACCACAACAATGGTGCCAACTACAACAACAATGCTCCCAACAACAACAACTATGATGCCAACGACCACAACACAGTTGCCAACCACTACTATTCGTGGTAAGATTAAAATCTTCATATTATACCTAAATACGTATTTTGTATAAAAATATTCACTAATAATTGTAAAACAAAATCTGAATTTTAATCCTAAACTGTTGTACCATCAGAATGTGTGGAACCTCTAAGTACAATAAATGACAACTTGGAAAGTGA
>NW_022695201.1:254440-267955 GCF_011630105.1 Anneissia japonica | reverse complement strand
GAATTATTGTGATTGATGATATTTATATAGTTTATACTACAACGGAGATGCCGACAACCACAACAATGCTGCCAACTACAACAACAATGGTGCCAACAACTACAACGGAGATGCCAACAACCACAACAATGTTACCAACAACCACAACAGAGATGCCAACAACTACAACAGAGATGCCAACAACCACAACAATGTGGCCAACAACCACAACAGAGATGCCAACAACTACAACAGAGATGCCAACAACCACAACAATTTTGCCGACAACCACAACTGAGATGCCAACAACTACAACAATGTTGCCAACGACCACAACAGAGATGCCAACAACTACAACCGAGATGCCTACAACCACAACAGTATTGCCAACTACAACAACTAAGATGTCAACAACCACAACGATATTGCCAACAACCACAACAATGTTGCCAACTACAACAACTGAGATGCCAACTACAACAACAATGCTCCCAACAACAACAACAACTATGATGCCAACGACCACAACACAGTTGCCAACCACTACTATTCGTGGTAAGATTAAAATCTTCATATTATACCTAAATACTTATTTTGTATAAAAAATATTTACTAATAATTTAAAAACAAAATCTGAATTTTAATCCTAAACTGTTGTGCCATCAGAATGTGTGGAACCTCTAAGTACAATAAATGACAACTTGGAAAGTGAGCGAAATACAGAAAATGGTGAGGATGTCATTGGTATCACTCATATTGAGTCATCTGGTTGGAATCCAATAATTGATTCGTTCCTCGAGGTTGTGTATGCACAACCTCTAAAAGTAACAGGTGTTGAAATTAATAGTAAGAAAGCTGCAACTATAAGCTTCACCGTTTCATACAAACAGCGTGGTAGTGATGTTGTGAAAGAAATTACTGATGATAATAACGTACTAGTGGTAAGTTAGTTTTAATATATTGACTTTTTGTAAATGTAATATTATGTAATTATTATTCTTTTTACTACACTTATTGTGCCCGTGTTGTCATTTGTAATCTGTTGCTATTTTTTATATATATATTTGGGCATTGATGCAATTTCATTTATCAAAAATACATTAACCATTCCTTTGGAGTAAAAATTCAATAGTAGAAAATATCATCAGTGTACCTTGAAGATATAAAATACGGTGTTTTTAAATCAAATTGACAGGTGTTTACAAAAGAACTTAGCGGAGCTAGTTTGACAGACAGAGTACTTTTCTCTGAAGAAGGCATTCTTGATGTTACCTCAATAACTCTGACTCTGACTGATGTTCCAGCAGAGGACATACAAGTGACGATTGAATTTGTTGGTTGTATTGAAAAGGGTGATTATATTTATTAATGCTAAGAAAATGTCTGATTACAACTTGTAGTCTTTTTTCCATGCGAGGGGTAATTGTTAATGTCTATAAAGGAGCAAAGTACCGGGAGAGGCTTTTATTTACCTGCGTACTTCATTTTGTTGTCGTTATTGTTGTCGCTGTAGCTGCCGTTGGTTGTAAATTGTTTGTTACCATGATAACTACAGTTTGCTAAGTCTGATTGATTTCAAACTTTATACAATATTTTAATAAAGCGACAGTCTATTATTTTTGCTACGTGTGTGAAAGTGCTAATTACTCATTTATATAATTAATATTTCACTAATCAGGAAGTGTATGCTAGTTACCACGACAGCTAATGTTTAGTAAGTCTCATTGTTGTCAAACATTGGAGAATGCAAGATGTAGATTAAGCGACTGAGCTTATTGGTTTTGTACTTGTGTAAATATGGTAATTGCCTATTGGCTTTGGTACGAGTGTGATTATGCTAATTGCTCATTTGCATAATTGATATTTCACTAAACATCATAAATCTCATTAAATATCAAATGTTGAAATTGTAATATTTTTTCATTTGTTGTCGTCGTCAATTTCGTTGTTGGTCAATTTGTTTCAAACTCCTACTTATCGAAATTTGCATCGTGTGGAAAATATGCTTTTACTGCGCTGCGTAAAAGGAGAATTTCTAGTATTAACCAAATAACTCTCATAGCTCTAATACAAGGAAGTGATTGATTTTAAGATACATGAGTATAGTGGTAAGAATAATGCAAACTTGATATTACAAGTGAAACCCTAGAAAAGAAATGCCAAGCATGTTACAGATTCACATTCTAATAAAGATTTTTGAAGCCCGATTTGATGCAATGCACTAGAAAAAATCTAAAAAAACAATAAGGGCTCCTCCGATGTCATATACGAACAGGCTAGAATTATCATGATTGATTTTATTTATATAGTTTATACCACAACGGAGACGCCAACAACAATGTTGCCAACAACCACAGCTGAGATGCCGACAACCACAACAGAGATGCCGACAACCACACCAATGACAACAACTGTAACAACTAAAGAAACAACTACTCCAGTAACAACAACAACTGAAACAACAATTGTTACTACTGAAGGTGAGCATACAGTGTAGGTCGAATAACTTGGTATTTGATATTTGTCCTTTGCCATTCCATAGCTGGAATATTTGACTATCAATATATTTGAATATCAGATACTAGAAATATAACCAGGCGGCATGATGATATCTAACTCATAATAATAATAATAATAATAATAATAATAATAATAATAATAATATAATAATAATAATAATAATAATAATAATAATAATAATAATAATAATAACAAATATATATATACACATATATTTTTTTTATATACAAATATATATATACTGTATATATATATATAATATATATATATATTATTTATTTATTTATTTATTTATTACGGTATAGAAAAAATGTACAAAACGGTAGCACGCAGCTAAAAATGTTTGTATTACAATAGATAAAAGTATAAAAAACCATGCATACTTTCAAGTAGAACTTTCATTCACAACTTCATACAGTTCGCAGCCTCACGACTGAATTAAATTTTCTCATAGAGTGAAAAAAAGGACAACATACCGCATTCCACCGACAAGAGAGTCGCAAGTAATGGCCACAGTTTAGAGCTCAGTGTTTATATTTTATCAAATTGGTCAAAAAAGGGACCGCACTATTTCTAAAACGTGCAACTCAAGCTTGAGGGATATTGTATTTGCTTGGCAGTGAGAAGAGCTAAATCCTAGCTAAATTAACATAAATATATATATTTTTGTACCCTTATAATTAACTTTTTGAAGAGAAAACAACGCAGATTACAACAAAGAGGACAACAGAACTCACCACACAGACTCCTCATGTAACCACAACTGAGATGACCACAACCAATGCTGTCACAACTGTAGAGCCTACAGAGACCACAACCAGGGCTGTCACCACATCGCGTATAACAACTATATCATGTAAGTCAGGACTATTTTATAAATTTGCTAGTAATTCACCACGATGTAGTAGTTTTGGATAGGTTACCATGAAACTAATATTGGAAACTCAGTACTATATTAGTGACTCATATTTTAATAGACCCACCTTAAAACTTTTATAATCACTCACTTATAATAGTTACCCAGTAGGCCTACTGTTTATATACAAGAATACAGAATTTTAAGCCTATAAATGACAATAAATTCAACTTTGGTTTTCAATTTGTCTTACATAGGCCTATAAACAAGTGGAATTCCATACGCGATTTGTTTTAAGTACAACAACAAATATTCAATAATTTTGCTTGCATAGTTATTCAAGTAATGTGTTCAAACAAGAAAAATGTGTGGGTTAAAATGTTTATTTGCCTCATAATAGCTACCCAGTATTATATTAGTAACCCATGCTCCAATTTTAACCCACCCTAAAAACCAAACAAACAAATAGTGGCCCAGACCATTAAATGGAGAGAGAAAAAAAAAATGATATTAGAAAGTATTCATAGTCATGTTATATTCTAGATCCTTGCTCTGATGACTTGTTTGAAGAGGACCATCTAGAGATTGTGAAACGTGTCGATGGTGAGCAGGTACTCGAGGGAGACCAACCATGGGAAGTAGAAGCCACGTCTTCACCTGCTGTATTAGTTCTAGAGTTCAATGAGCCAACAAGGGTTACTGGTCTTAAGCTAGATGATCTTCAAAGTGGAGCTACTTCCATCGTGTTCAATGTAGATGGTATTGAAGCTGGATTTACAGAGTATAAGTCTCTTGCAGAGGTAAAATATAAATAAGTATTATGTGAATGATTTTTCTGGTTACATCAATATCTGTACTAAATTTAGTGCATCCTCAGCTGTTGAATTTCAGTATTTCTGAGATATCTGCATATGAAAATAACATTTATTCATCATTGTTTTTTACATTAAATTTCTATACAATAAACTTATATACTGTAATTATAATAAAAATAATCATAAATTTAAATTGTAAAATAATAAATGCAAAATTGCTTTGGCAGTATTTTTTCTTTAGTTGATATCTATCTCAGTTTATTTATTTATTTATTTATTGTTTTTATTTCAATATACATTTCATTTCAATACATTATCACATTAAGTGCTGCACATTAACCATTTAAAGTATACTTATAATACAATAACACCTGTATGGTAATTACCTAAATACAATAGTTTTTTTTTTCTTTAATTGAATATATCTATCTTTGCGTATATATTGTATTTATGTGAATTTACATTTCATTTCACATATATTACACCTGAATTGTTGCACATTAAATTTACATTTCATTTTATTTCATGAATGTATATTGTCATGGTCAACAATATTATAATCACAAATAATAATGCTACAGATTTATAGCGTCGATACCAAATCAATGATCAAAGGTGTTCGCGTAATTACTCCTGGTTATTGGATATGACAAACCAACACAATGTGTAACCTTTTCCTCTTTCTGGGGGAGTAAATAGCTAACTGTGTTAATGTGTCTATCTCAATAAACTAGTACATTCAAGCTCACACCAACCTACCTTGTACCTATCGATACTTCTGTGTAGGGAAGCAAACGTACATAAAGTCTCTGGCCCAAAATTAATCGACTTGCAAAACGAGGGTTTCGAATTCTTCTCAAACATTTATCATCACCATCATAACAAAAAAATCAGCACACTCAGTGGATTGGGTAAAAAGACATTACTCGAAATATCACATCCCCATTTGTTCTCAATCTTCCTGAACTTTCGTTACTCTGAATATATCAAATAATTGTGCTACTGTAAGTGTTAAATTCGGACTCTGGAGGAAAAACAAATTTTGACTGTCCTTTCTTACACCTTTTCCCCCAGTTTTTAAATATTCAAAAATCTGTATCTCATTCACCATTCCCCTGTTTTTTGTGACACAACTTGTTTCTGTCTTAGAAAAATCAGTTCTATAACTTATCAAAATTAGTTTTTCCTCTGGAGCCTGACTTTTCTGTTAAAACGTTATAAGTAACTTTTAATCTGTGTGTCATCTATTTTAGTATAGTATTAATGTTGTGACAAATGGTGTATTCAACTTTTTTATTATGCAGTCGAGTTTTCTATTTAAATATTATTGTATTGTAATTTTTGTTTTCAAATACATACTCTTTGGTAATTTAAAAATTAAAAATAATATTGTACCTTATAATGTAACATTTTACTGTGAAATTTAGATCTTTAAATTTTTAATTTAGATCTTTAAAATTAAATTATTTATGTTATTTTATTATTACCATATGAGTAATGTTTTTGCCCGACCTGACATGTTATCGTACTGAATACTCACTATGTTCCTAAATATTTGCGAAAACAACTCACAAGTGATTCGGATGGAAATCGAACGCACGACCTCAAGATATCTAGCCTCGTGTAGTAACCACTAAAACCACCGAGCTTGCGCTTAGTGATTAGTGCAAAAACATCACTCCTAGGCTATCTTCCTGACGCAAGCACATCGAAATAGCATTTCAGTACTTGGGGATCGCATTCAACACGTCACAAGCGTAAACTTGTATTAGTTTTTGTTAATTCATTATTACCATTATTATTTTCATAAGCATCGTCATAGTTATTAATGTCAGTATTATTTTCATCGATGTTATTATAATTATATATTTTTTTATTATAATTTTGATTGAGATTGTCATTATTACTATTTTTTATTATCATTGCAGGATCAAGAAATGTCAAAGGAAGACCCATCAGATAATACTCCGGTTGTCAGATTACCTGATGAGGAAGTATATGTGACTCACCTGTCAATCACTATTACCAGTATAGAGGGATCTGCCGGCAGCACTGCCTCCATTGCACTAACAATATTTGGTTGCTACAAGACAAGTATGTCGTCTTAAATATGGCTCCCATGTGTTATATAACGCCATAAATTACCTAGCCAGTAATACCTTATGCCTGTTGGAATTTTGAAAATCTCAAGCATTTTCGCTTATAATTGACTGCAATGCAGTATACATATAGTGTTTGTGGTCAGACAGTTAGAAGTGACTATAAAAAAGATGTGTCACTACAGTATTTTCTTATACCCGCCAATGCCATAATACGTTCAATATATGCTTAAATTCATCCTTCGAATTTCATAAGCAACAGGCTCCAATAACTATGCATTCTGGGATATTTTACTCTACTAACGCCTAATTGACTTACATGCTCCAAACTGAACAGAATTATGCATAGGTCACAGTTATCCGATTGTATTCGCTCTAACAGACCATCCTATGCAATTTTAGACAGAGAAGCTCAAGTTTGTGTAATCCGACATAGCACACTTTAGCAGAATTATTTACGGGGTAGGGACGTTTAACTAAAATAAGGTTGAATTCTCTCTTACTCTCAATAATCTCTTATATTTTAATTTATATGTTAAACTGTTATATGCATTTGAAAGCAAGTAATATATTTTTGTTTGTCAAAGGAACAACGGAAGCACCACCAACTACTCAACAGACAACTGCCACCACAACTGAGACTACCACAGTACCAACAACAACAATGGAACCAACAACAACTGAGTCTACCACATCTACGGTTACCACAGTTCATACGACAACAGAAGTTACTACTGAACTTACTACTACGACAGTCACTGCTGTAACAACACCATGTAAGTTAACATATCTGATACCATGTAAGTTAGTTGAAAATGTTGGGTAAACAGCTTGAGGATGTTTATTACGGTGCACACAAGATAAACGAAAGTTCTAAATACAAATACACTGAGAAAGTTGAGTACTCCTATTTAGATGAATAAGTGTACTAAGGTACATAGTGTTGCCAAATTCCAAATGTGTTTGAAGTTTTTTTGGATTATTAAGTATTGACTAAATGTTAGATGACCTTTTCATAGTGTGGTTGAGATCACTATTAGTGATCTTGTCTATTTTCTTTTTGTCGTTGATCTTGTTATATTTTTTTAAAGGAATATATAAAATGAAATGACATATCATGTCATTAGTGTAACTAGGCACACTAATAATAGTGATTCCTAGTTGTTTAAGCCATTCTGGCAGTGCAAGCATGTTGGTAATATAGATGTTATAAATGAAATGCACAATTTCAAAAATGAATGAATAATGTAAATAAACTCGCGTATAACAATGTTTCAAAAGAGGCACTATAAAAAAACAACAATGCTGTGGAAACAATGTCTTTTTGGTACATTTGCATTTGTTTTGGTTTTTCTTCTCTGTTGTTGTTAGGTGTCTCGAGGTTGTGTCAACATGAGGCGCTATATAAATCCAGTATTATTATTATTATTATTATTATTATTATTATTATTATTATTAATAATAATAATAATAATAATTATCATTATTATTATTATTATTATTATTATTATTATTATTATTATTATTATTGTTATTGTTATTATTATTGTTATTATCATCATTATTATTATTATTATAAAAATCAAAAACTGAATAACAAATTGTTGATCTCATTTGTCGTTGAGAGTTTATTCACGAACATACTATTGAAAGAGGTTATTAATTTAGCAGTACACTATGTTACGGAAAACAATAGCAATTGTCAATTGAAACCTGAAAACCTTCGAAAACTAATGGTAATAGCAACTTCTGGATACTTTATTTTTAATAATGAATACTTTCAACAAATAGATGGGGTCAGCATGAGGTAGACATTAGTTCCGACTCTCGCTAATCTATTTATGGGACACAACGAGAGGTAGTGGTTAACGACTAAAGACTGTTCAAAAGTGAATTTATATTTGCGCTACGTGCATGACACATTTTGCTTAATCGACAATCGGGAAGAAGCTGAGAAGTTCCAACGATTTCTGAATTGTAGAGATCTGAATATAATGTAATACAAAAACATTAATATTTAGGAAAGGAGCTTTCCAGGACTTATCTTAATATTATTTTAGTTTTTGTCCAAAAATGTACAAAAGTAGGTTAATTTACACATTAATTGATAGAGTTTTTTTTAAATCAATTATACATGGCTTGGTTTTAATGATGACATAAATAAAGTTAAAGATATACTCTTAAGAAATAGTTACCCACTAAATTGAATTGGTAAGTCCATCAGAGAATATCTGGACTGTAAATATATAAAAAAGAGTTATTAAAACAAGCGAAGATGTAAATTTTTTTACTTTAAATTACCATTTCTTGGTTCTATTTCAAATAATACTAAAGAAAAGATTTCAAAATTATGTAAAAACTACTGTATTAATTTAAATATACATTTGACATTTAGCACCACAAAAATAATGAATTTCTTAAATAATATAGACCCTATAAACAGTGATCAAAAGTCCAATGTTGTGTACCAATTTACATGTTGTTGGTTGTAATTCCCCGTACATTGGAGAACTTCCCGACACTTTGCAACTAAGATATGAACACTTAAATAGGGATAAAAATTATCATGTGTATAAACATATAACAAAAAATATTAAATGTATAACACTTAGTAACAAAGAAAGTTTTGAAATAATAGATCAAGCTTGCACAACCTATTATCTGAAAATAAAGGAAGGCCTACACATTAAACTAACTTGCTATTTTTAAAAACTATCTTTATCCATATAATTTTAATTTATTTAGTTATTAAAGACAGTAAATCTTTGAATGATATTCTATCACAAATTTTACCGGCAATATTAACTTTATGGCGTATGAATAAAACTGTTAAATATGATCCAAGATTTGTTAAATTTTAATATGGTGGTTAAAATGTATAATATTGGATATTGCAGTACCTTGTAATGATCTCCTAAATATGGAGGAGGACCTGAAGATCAACAGCTATGTAAATGATCAATTGTTGGATGAAAATGAAGCGTATCTGCCAGTTAATGGTGGTCTCGAAGTGCATTTTGACCAAGATGTCGAACTAACAGCCATTGTTATCAATGATAAAATTATCAACAGTGATTTCTATCTCAGCTTCAATATTGAAGTTCAGTATGAAAACTCAGAGGAATTTGTCGAACTTGGAAGTGTAAGTTTGAATTTTTTTTTACCAAATCTGGACAGATTTATTTTTGACTAAAGGTTTTTGTATGCATTTAAAATTTTAATTCGTTTAATATTACTTGTTTTTCTATTACAAATTATTGCATTTTAAATTTCAGAAGAAAACCTCTAAAACATAATATAAGATGTTTAATTGCGCATATAAATGAACCACTTAAGTAACAACAATTGTTTACGAAAACAATGAGTTTAAATGTCGAATGTTTAAGTTATACCTATAAAATTTTATCTGCATATCAATGTGAGTCTATTTTGCCATTTTATCACAAACTGAATCATTTTGCTAATATATTTACATCCATTGTATATCATTTAGGTAAAAGAAAAAGCAAAAGTTTAATTGTAAGATATAAATTAAGAGAGTGAATCAGAGCTTTCGAACTACAATAGATCTTTGTATTTACATTACAGTAATAGCATTGATAAGTATTACTGCAATCCGTTTTGAACAAATAAGTAGAATTATTTTATATACTTTGAATCAAAATATCTTTATTGATTGCCTCAATAATTTTCTTATATGACGATTTTGATGTTGGTTCTTCTAAAGTTTTTTAGATTAATTGTTTTAAATATCATAATGATGATGATGATGATGATGATGTTGATGTTGATGATGATAATAATGACAACGATGATGGCATTGGTGGTGGTGATGATGATAATGCCCACAGAAAGAAAATGAAAGCTGTGTGTTTTATTAGTGATGGTGTATGTTTGATACAGTTAAAACATGCCTGATAATTGTCTGATTAAATCTTAGTTTATTGCTTTTGAATTTAATTTGTTTATAATATCCTGTCGATCGTTTGGATTCATTATTTATGATGAGTTACAACAGATATGTTGTCATTTTTAAAGAGGCTGATGCTGATCTTAGTTTACTGGGTAATGATAATGATTTTCATGACCATGGTGATGATAGTGATGGTGGTAATTAATTATTGTTATAATCATTATGTGTGTTATCTACTACTGTTTGTATTATAACCATATTATAGGTGTTCGAAAAAACTGTTAATGTGGACAGAGTGCCCGTCTCTGCAGATGGGGAGATTGTTGCTCTTAAATTCAATGTGGTTGACTTTGAAAATGTTGACCTTGAAGATTTGCTTTTGATCCTACAATTTTACGGATGTTTTGAAGCAGGTAAGTTCAATTTCTTTCCTTCTATTCCATATATTATCCAAACTTAATTTTTAAGTATCTTTACTTTACTATAATTACTGTTACAACAATAAATTAAATGTATGTATATGTGGTTTTGTATAATTTTATTTATTTGTATTTATTTAATTTTGATTACTAGGAAGTTCAAATAGAATAAATAGTATAATATAAAGATGGCATGAACCTGACAATATCGATCACAAGTTAATACCGTTAATTATAGGTATTAACCATTAATAAATATAATTTAAGAGAAAAGAAAACATGTGAGTATTTACGAATTAACTTAATTTTTAAGTAACTTTACTTTACTATTACTGTTACAACAATAAATTAAATGTATGTATATGTGTTTTTGTATAATTTTATTTATTTGTATTTATGTAATTTTTATTACTAGGAAGTAAAAATAGAATAAAAAGTATAATATAAAGATGGCATGAACCTGACAATATCGATCACAAATTAATAACGTTAATTATAGGTATTAACCATTAATAAATGTAATTTAAGAGAAAAGAAAACATGGAAACATGTGAGTATTAACGAATTAACTTAATTTTTAAGAAACTTTATTTTACTATTACTGTTACAACAATACATTAAATGTATGTATATGTGGTTTTGTATAATTTTATTTATTTTTATTTATGTAATTTTTATTACTAGGAAGTTAAAATAGAATAAATAGTATAATATAAAGATGGCATGAACCTGACAATATCGATCACAAATTAACCATTAATGCAGGGCCGGCGGAACGTTTTTCAAAGTGGGGGGCCCCACTTATAAGCAGGCGTGTAACAGGGGTCTTGGGTGATACCCCCCTCCACCCACCATATAGAAAACAATACGACATAGGGCTTATTTTATTATTAATATAGGCCACACACGTGTGTTTGAAGCTAAATATAAGCATTTTCATCGTGGTTAGTATTTATTACAATTGATAGGCCTATTCTTTCAACATCATTACACATTGAGGCCCTTCTTTTAGGTAAAACGATCTACCGGTACCTTAAATTTTCTTTCTCAAGTTTTGGACTATGTGTTATAACTTAGAAGGCAAAGGAGAGCAAGCACAAACTTTAACATTAAAAAATGCGCGCTTAGCGCGCGAAAATTTTTTGTTTTTTTAATTCTAATTTCGTCTGAATTGATCATAACTCCCTAAAATGTGCAATTTTTAGAGGAAATTGGCCTACCTCAACAAGCTCTTATGTTATATATGGCCACACTCGTTTTTTTAAACTGAATATAAGCATTCTCCTTATAGCTTTATTTATTACAAACATATTCTTTCAACATCATTACACATTGAGGCCCTTTTTTTAGGTAAAACGATCTTAAATTTTCTTTCTTTGAGTTTGGTGTGTATAAGAGACAGGCATATCAATGTGAGTCTATTTTGCCATTTTATCACAAACTGAATCATTTTGCTAATATATTTACATCCATTGTATATCATTTAGGTAAAAGAAAAAGCAAAAGTTTAATTGTAAGATATAAATTAAGAGAGTGAATCAGAGCTTTCGAACTACAATAGATCTTTGTATTTACATTACAGTAATAGCATTGATAAGTATTACTGCAATCCGTTTTGAACAAATAAGTAGAATTATTTTATATACTTTGAATCAAAATATCTTTATTGATTGCCTCAATAATTTTCTTATATGACGATTTTGATGTTGGTTCTTCTAAAGTTTTTTAGATTAATTGTTTTAAATATCATAATGATGATGATGATGATGATGATGTTGATGTTGATGATGATAATAATGACATCTGGAATCAAATCTAGGTGGTGGGGTCAACATTCCTCCCCCGGAAAAATTTTGATTTCTAGATGGCGGGAAATGACCTTTCTCGACTTTTGAGCTAGGTGTCTAATGACTTTGTTCTTCAAAATTTCCCCCTCATGAAAACGGTAAGGTAAACTTTTTCATTACAGTAAATAGGCCTGTTATGTGTGTATAAATACATTGTAAAAAAATTGAGTAGTTGCATACGATTTTTTCCATGAGATGAATCTCGAAAAGAAAGGAGGGTTCGGGGTTCTTCCCCAGGAAAATTTTGATTCCTAGAAGGCGGGAAATGAGCTTTCCCGACTTCTGAGGTGTCTTTTAAATTAAAGTCATTAAAAAATACTTCAGAAGTCGGGAAATCACATTGTCCACCATTTAGAAATCAACATTTTCCCGGAAAGAACTCGAACCTCCCTTTCTCTGGGTTCATTGATTCATTATAATAATTTTCAAGAGGGGAACACCTTGAATTTTGAAGAACTTAAAAGTAATTAAGTTCTTCAAAATCAAGGTTTTCCACTCTTCCCAAAAAGAAAGGGTGGGGGGAGGTCCTGTGGTTCTTCCACGGGAAAATTTTGATTCCTAGGTGGCGGGAAATGAGCTTTCCCGACTTCTGTGGTGTCTTTTAATGACTTTTTAATTCTTCAAAATTCAAGGTCCCCTCCCCCAACCTTGAAAATGATTCAATTAATCAATGAACTCCAAAGATAAAGGGGGTCCAAAGATAAAGGGGGGAAATTTCGATTTCTAGATGGCGGGAGATGAGCTTTCCTGACTTCTGAAATGTCTTTTAATGACTTTTAAAGCTCTTCAAAATTCAAGGTTTTCCCCTCTTGAAATAGGTCAGGTAAAGTTTTCTCATTTTTTATTTTATGTGTGTGTATACATACATAAATAAATGAGTAGTTGCATGCGTATTCTTTTTTCCATGAATCGATAAATCCCAAAAAGAAAGGGTGGTCTGGGGGTTCTCCCCCGTGAAAATTTTGATTCCTAGATGGCGGGAATTGAGCTTTCTCGACATTTGAAGTGTGTATTAATGAATTTTAAAGTCTTCAAAATTCGAATTTTCTAATAGCCAAAAAAAAAAA
>NW_022695201.1:245690-254413 GCF_011630105.1 Anneissia japonica | reverse complement strand
AAAAAAAAAAAAAGCTCACGGGTCCTGAAAAGGTAGGTCTAGAATTCTTTTCTTTTTGCCCTTTTTTTGTTGCCCAAGGAGGGGGTCAGGACCAATGTCCCCCAGATCCGCCAATATGAATTGTGAGAAAATGTAACTCGGTCGGGTACTGGATAAACATTCTCTTTCCCATCCTTCTCCTCCTTCTTCCCTCCTTTTTTTGCATTTCCGATCATACAAAAATCTTCAGACATTATATATTTATGGCCAAAAAGGGGGGGGGGGGCCGCCGGCCATGTAATATATATAATTTAAGAGAAAAGAAAACATGGAAACATGAGTATTAACGAAATTTATTTAACATTTTGTCGCAGCACGCCTATTTAATTGGTAATATACTTGTTTTACGATTGGCCGGAGGCCTGGAGTTTGAATAAGTTCCCTATATCGGGAGCGAGAATAATAATAATGGTACACTTATATAGCGAATAATGTTAAACCATCTATGCACTTCACATGATCATTACCCCGATCACTGGATTAAACGCCCATGGTACACAAACTTCAGCTCAATGGGAGAGTATTCCATAAAGTTGCAGCAGCTACATGAGCGCATTTTGGAACTTAACCCTACCAGGTACGACTCCTGGGTGAAATGCAAAGCATTTTATTTTTTTATGAAATGCCAAATCCATCTAACAGAAGATGCTCAGGGCGCTTGATATGTGGACTAATGTGAATATTATGGCTGTAGTATGCGGTGCCCCTGCTTAACCGCGTGGCCATTCGACTCGCAAAACCATTCCCTCTGCGCCAAACCACTTCCACTAATAACTTGTCATTATAAATCTAAATTAACAAGAAGTGGTATCGCCAAGAGGTGGGGAGCTGCATCATGGGGAAGAAAACAAATCCTCCAGTATGTAATTTTTATAAGACTCTAGAATAATTTAAATGAACTTTTTAAATTGTAAATTATCGGAGGTTCTGGAGCTTCGCCACTTGATCTTGATATTTGTGGCCCCTGGTCCTGCCAATTTACGTTCTCAACAGTGACATCGCACCTGGCGTTCCACGTTAACAGGCAAAATAAAGACCAAGTAGGTCTAGCTGATGTGTATATAATATAGCATATACTAATAAAAATTCATTGTATGTTAGTCTGTCCCGCCTCATAATACACTGACATTCGTGTTGTACGTATAACAATGAAATCAATAACAACAAACATGGTGTAGATAACAGAAGTGTTACAATATACTGTGCTTATTATTGGGTGTCTATAAAACGAAGACCCAAGACCAAAAAACGAAGACCAAATTTTTTCTCTTTTATTTTAATGATAATACGCCATGCTGTCACAAAATCAAAATTAAGAAATTTTTGGCGTCTGTTTGAAATTTTCCGAAAAACGAAGACCTCCAATTATTTCTTAATTATCTTATTGAAAGTATTTCAAAATCATCATAAAACAGTTGCCAGTTACCTATTTCATTATTTCATCACGATTGAGAGAAAAAAAAATGTGGGTCTTCCTTTTTCGGGTCTTCTGTCCAAGAGCAAAAAAATGTGGGTCTTCGTTTTATAGCCACCCACTTATTCTTAGTCTGACATTTTTGCTGAAGCCTGACCAATGTGGTTTCTGTCAAAATTCCTTCATTATCCTACTGATGATTTTCTTCTTTTGTTTTAATTCAGTTACTGAAACAACGATTCAGACAACAACAGAAACAACAACTACAGAACTGCCAACAACTACAACTATGCCGACCACAACCACTAAAACTACAACAGTTGAGACAACCACCATGACACCAACAGAGACTACCACCAAGGCAACAACGCATGTATCAACGACAATTAAGCCGACCACAAGTAAGTTTGTATTCTGTTTATACAGCATTCTTTGTATATAAATATGTAATGTATGTGTCTTACCAATCGAATATAGCCAAATACAGTAGAACCACATTCGGCACCAAGCAATGGATGTATGATGAAATCAAAATAAAGCAACAAAGTTGTATACATTGTTCCAGATTCCAAAGTCAAACCTTATATGAAATAATAAATCCCCTTGGTTAGTTTATGCAAGGTAACACACACAGATATTATGATCTGGTTAGGATTAAAGTGCATCCTCACCAACTACATCGTGTAGCATAGCTCGCAACGAATGTAGTCCTGTAAATAAATGAATAAAGAAATTGTGTAATAAAATGCCTCTGGCGGGACTCCAACCTGCGACCTCTCATTGTCAAGGCGAGTGTCATAACGATTAGACCACGGAGGTCTAATGGTTATGTCTAATGGTTATATCTGTCTCTTATACACATCTGTCTGTTGAATAAATATAATATAAATCATCAAAGGTACATATACAGTGTTTAAATAAGGACATGATGATATATATATAATGCATAAATTTACAACTAAAAGCTAATAATTTACTTTTTGAGTATAACTTTGTTAGAAGAAAATTAGATGGAAGAGGGCCTTAGTGAAATCGAGTGAGAAAGAATGAAAGTAATGCCTTGAATGTGTGGTCGCTGAAAGTGAGATTACGGTTAGTGTGAAGGATAATTTCACACTGCAGGAGGAAGATATGGATGAAGTGTGCTATTAGAGTCTGTAAAATATCAGGGATTAATTTAATTAGAAATAGTATTGTCGTCTTTGCTGAAGTGGGTCATTATATTTTAAAAAGCTATTTGGATAATAAACACGCTAATCAAAAAAAAAATCATCATCCAACGTTCCTAAAAAGGTGTTATGCCTTACTTTTAACGCTTTGAAAAAATAATTTTTCCAGTCTAAAAAAGTTTTGCCTTTCTCTTCTTATTCATTCATTTTTTTTGAAAAACAGAAATCAGTTACATTATGCTATACAAATATTTTGCAGTCAGGGGAAAGCTTACATAATTTATTATTAAAAATGCTGTTTTCTGATTAATCTCTTATTCAAATACGGTACGTTTTTTTCGCTAGAACATAGAACTTTTTTTGTCACTTTAATTGTTTTCATTTGTAAAAATAATAACAACATCACCTTTAACGCTCTGAAAAATAGAATAATTGTTCCAGTTTATAAAGGTTTGCTGTTACCTGTTTTGTACCTTTCGTATTTGCGGGAAAATACAGAATTCTTCTAGCAGTTACATAAATTAAAATAATGTAAGTGCTATATAGTGCATATTATATATATTCAATGTTTATTTATTCATACATCAAAATTGCACATGGCAATCAATGGTTGGAATTGATACAACTGTGCAAAATATATATATACAATAGAACATACAATAAAATTGCATGAACAAGAAGAAAAATAACCATGAAATATCATAAGGCTACAAGGAAAACTAATATAGACCTTTGCTTTATACTGCTCTTGATCGCACCCCATCCAGAACATTGAAAATTAGGATGTCATTTTTAACATTGTTTTGGTTTAATGCATTTATTAAAACAATTTATAGGAATAATTTTTATAACCAATAGAAAGCTGCTCATAGTTTCCATCAATTTATAATGGTGATTTTTTAAAAAACAAATTATACAGTACAATTGCTTTTGTTAGATGAAGTTTACTGAAACTGATGTGATTTACGTGTACTTACAAGCTATTACATTACAAACCAATGTTATTGATTATGACTCAAGGTTTTTGTTTTATATCTGTTTCATGTGTGAATTATATGATATTTTTAATAGATATGGGAATGCTTAATGAAAAGTTTATCTGAATTCTAGCTCCAGCACCTACAACTACCACTGAAATGCCAACAACCACAACAGAGGTGCCAACAACTACAACTGTGTTGCCAACAACCACAACAATGTTGCCAACTACCACAACTGAAATGCCAACAACTACAACAATGTTGCCAACAACTACAACAATGTTACCAACTACAACAACAGAGATGCCAACAACAACAACAATGTTGCCAACAACCACAACAGAGATGCCAACAACTACAACAGAAGTACCAACCACCACAACAGAGATGCCGACAACCACAACAGAAATGCCAACTACAACAACAGAGATGCCAACAACTCTCCGTGGTAAGTGAAGCGGTATTTTACATTATTTTACATTATTTCATACACAATTGGAATTATTACACGAAGGCTTGATTTGTTTACATTCAAAAATTGTCTGAAGGTCCGCTTTGCCTAAATACACATAAATTAAGAGGGGAAAGTGATTACTTTTGATAGACTTATACTGTAATTTACATGAAAGTTATCTACATTTGTAAACATTTATTTAAAAATGTTTTAATGCTAAACTATTGTGAATATCATGCCTTTAGAATGTGTTGAAACTCTGAGGACCATCAAAGATCGTTTGGAAAGAGAACGTAGTACAGAGGCTGGTGAAGATGACAGTGGTATCACTCACATTGGATCATCAGGATGGAATCCAAGTATTGATTCATTCCTCGAGGCTGTGTATTCACAACCTTTGAAAGTAACAGGTGTTGAAATTAACAGCAAGAAAGCTGCAATTATAAGCTTTACTGTTTCATACACAAAACGAGGTAGTGATGTTGTAGAACAGATTGTTGATGATAATGGATCTCCAGTGGTAAGTAATTTTATAAAGTTATTAAGACTGTACTGAGTATTTCTTTTTAAATTCATTGTTGAATATTTTTTAATATTAATCTTGTGATGTTATTCAAAATTGTCTATATTTTTTTTTACTATTTAAGCTTTTACTTATTGTATGATCTAAAATGCCTTTATTGATTCTTTAAATTATGTTTAAAATGTATTAATGTTTCACAATAAGAATTATTGCATTTAGAAAATTGCTTGACTACTTTATGGTTATTTTTGTTTAATTTATTCACTTTTTGTTATTTTTCAAAGAAAGAAATACATGCTTATTATTGTTTTGAATTGAACAGGTCTTTGAAAAGGAGCTTAGCGGAAATGGTTTGACCGACAGACTGTTGTTCTCTAATGAAGGAATTCTTGATGTAACCACTATCAAAATAACTTTAACAAATGTTCCAGATGACGAAATTAAGGTGACATTTGAATTTGTTGGTTGTATTGAAAATGGTAAGTATATTCCCTTTAAAATCTGTTAATAAATGTTTATTGAATAAAATAGTTTTATTTCATTAAATTTAGCGTATTTTAAAAGCTTCCGATATACTTTTAATTTGTATGTGCAGTATATACAACCATAATGCCTACAAGTACGACAGAGATGCCTACAACTACAACAGAGATGCCAACAACCACTACTGAGATACCGACAACCACAATTATGCCAACCACCACAACAGAGATGCCAACAACTACAACAATGTTGCCAACAACCACAACACTGTTACCGACAACCACAACAGAGATGCCAACCACTACAACAATGATGCCAACAACCACAACAGAAATGCCAACCACAACAACAGAAATGCCAACCACAACGACAGAAATGCCAACCACAACGACAGAAATGCCAACCACAACGACAGAAATGCCAACAACCACAATTTTATCCACCACCGTCAAAACAACAACTTTAACCCCAACCACAACTATGACTACAATCAGGACAACCACTACGGAGACAACTACCCCGCCTACAACAACTGAACTTCCAACTACTACACAAATGCCAACAACAAAGACTACAACTGTCACAACCAGAGAAACAACTCGAGTGACAGGTAATAATCTAAACACATTTAAGAAATTGTTTTGTCCATATTACATAATTTAATACAATTTTAAAAATGTCTTTTGAAAAACTACAAAATTATTAACTAACCTAACTATGTCTACCAAGCCTATGCATTCATTTTTCCTGCACTGGTATCCAAGCAGCATGTGTTGTTTCTTAAAATATGATAATAAGGAGTCCCCTAACACCTCGTATGGGGTTGGGGGCCAGTTTTTGTTTATGGATAGCCTCAATTGCATAATAACTGATTTGATACGTTTCCCTTGAGGTTGTCATGCCATTGCCTCTCTGCAGTTGTTATCTTCCGGCCTTCTGAGTACATGACCAACGCCCTACCACCTCCTCCTTCTGACCTCTATGCTAATTTCATTACAATGTGTCGTCTCTTGCTAGTTCTACATTGCTTATCTTGTTGGTCCATCCAATGTTTACTATCTCCGTAGGCATTTATTTTGAAATGTATTTAACTTCTGCTCATCTGATTTGTTAATCTACCATGCTTCTCCTCCGTACAATAATACACGTCTAACTATTGTCAAATGCTTTATGGTTGCCTATAATTAATTTAAGATATTCATAAAAAAAATATGTAGTAAAAACTATTTGACACCCTATGCGAATAAAATAATAGAAAAAGATTGATGAGTCCTAATGAACAGACCTAAACATCTAGCAAGTTCTCATTACATTTTCCCAAATAGGGATTCTTAAAAAAAACCAATTCATCTTAATAGTAAACATTTTATATTTATATATTGTTATTTTTGTTTCTTTCAAAACCCATTTTTATAACAATGCAGAGATTTGTGTTGATGATCTTGGAATGGAAGTAGGTCTTGACCTTAGTCGATATCTAGAGGATGACACAAAGCTTAATGAAGAAGATGCTTGGCATCCCACCGACGAATTGAAAACTCTTATCGTGAGCTTTAATCAGCCAACAAGGGTTACAAAGATTGTCATGTCCAGTATTGAAGATGTAAGCAATATAGTCGTGAATGTTGAATACCTTAGTGAGGATACCAATGAATACATATCTTTGGGAGAGGTAAGTCATATCGATATATTTCGTTCAAAATATATTAGTCTCAATATATTTACAGCTGATTCATATACAGCATCAATCATCAATCCAATTCGCCTTACAGCAGAACATCTCTACCAATATGTTTCAAGTATTTTATTGTTTTCTAAGTTTATTCAATGCAGGTTTTTGATATACTGCAACATAAACGTTTTTTTAGCATGATAAAATGTTTACAGTATTTTGTAAAGCTCTTTATTGTCGATTGAGGTACTTAGCCTGAGTCATTCGCTGGGATAGGGGTTCAAATAATAAAATGATGGTTAGTGAAAAAGAATTCACGAGACCACCATACATAACAACCATATGAAGTTTTTTGTAGGTGTTTGATGTGGTCGTTATCAAAACTCAATTTCGCAATGAAAAAATCATCTAATCGTTTCTTCTTGCCACAGGCGAGCTAGTTGGTGTTTGATGATGCAATTTTAATCATTTTAAACACTTGTTTTTTTTGTGTTGATTTTTAATGTTGTTTCATTTTCAGGGGTTCTCTGTTGACAAACTCATTGCATCAAGTAAATTTGAAGCAATTAATTTACCAGAGATGCCTAACACAAGACAGATTCTTATAACACTTATTTCCGTGGACATAGAAAGTTTACCAGCTTTTGACACCACCTTCTTTGGCTGCTTTGAAAGAGGTACATATTTTTCAGGCAATATTTCAGACCGTGATAATTATCTAGTCTACCGATCACTGTCTATTGGAGTGATAATGCGAATATTGTAACTTATAATGTTGGCTTAAGTACAATGGTAGTATTCAGGCCTATAGAAAGACTTAAAGACCCTTCTAACCACTCCACTGTATATTTCCTAATAATTTTAGTGGAAACAACTTTGAAGACGACAACTGAGATTACTACACCAACAGAGATGCCAACAACTACGACAACAATGATGCCGACAACCACAACAGTGATGCCAACAACCACAACAATGTTGCCAACAACGACCACAATGTTGCCAACGACCACAACGGAGATGCCAACAACCACAACTATGTTGCCAACAACCACAACATTGTTGCCAACTACAACAACAGAGATGCCACCAACTACAACTGTGTTGCCAACAACCACAACAACATTGCCAACTACAACAACTGAAATGCCAACAACTACAATAATGTTGCCAACAACCACAACAATGTTACCAACTACAACAACAGAGATGCCAACAACTACAACAATGTTGCCAACCACCACAACAATGATGCCAACGACCACTACTGAAATGCCAACAACCACAACTAAGATGCCAACAACTACAACAATGTTGCCAACAACTACTCCTATTCACGGTATGCTTAACATAATTGATATAATTGAAAGTTGTCTCTCTTGTGTAAAATAATTATTTAACGATTTTTTCAGTAATATTTATATGTGATTTTTAACTATGTGTTGCCTTCAGAATGTGTTGAATCTCTGAGGACCATCAAAGATCGTTTGGAACGAGAACGTAGTACAGAAGCTGGTGAAGATGTCAGTGGTATCACTCATATTGGATCATCAGGATGGAATCCAAGTATTGATTCATTCCTCGAGGCTGTATATTCACAACCTTTGAAAGTAACAGGTGTTGAAATTAACAGCAAGAAAGCTGCAATTATAAGCTTCACTGTTTCATACACAAAACGTGGTAGTGATGTTGTAGAACAGATTGTTGATGATAATGAATCTCCAGTGGTAAGAAATTTAAAACATTAATATTAGATTATTAAGCCTGTATTGTATATTTCATTCTGATTAATTATTGAATATTGGTTTTTACCACTCTATTAAATATTCTATCTTGAATAACATCACTCTTCAATTAACGTTGCCGTTGCTAAATTTCCCTTCATTATAAACCAAAATAGTCTTTTATTTCAAAGTATCAATCCGCTTGATAGCCATGTAACTTAGTGACTGTTTTGGCTTCCCCCCTGAAGGACCTTTGTGTGTTAGT